>NC_069502.1:467320550-467410550 GCF_027579735.1 Bombina bombina | reverse complement strand
ATTTGTATTCTTTGATTCCCATTAGTGCCCTCCCATAATTATAGGTTAGGGTCTTATTTGAGTTGGATCATGGTCCATATCTGTATTCACTTTGTGGCATGTTTTCTATTTCTTGTATCGTATATCTGATGTTTATAGCATCAGTGTTGTTAGGTATAGCTGCCCTGCGCTTTGGTTTTTCTGTCCTTATTTGACAGCCATTGTGGCATACACTGCTGATGTGCTTTTATCTGGAGCAGTGGTCCTCCTAGCCATTTTACTTTTAGGGGGTTGTCACTGTATTTACATGATATCCCTTTTCTGCCCTGTTTATTTACCTCCCTTAGTACTACTCTTGCTTTGTTTCTCCTCCCCCCTTTTGTGTTGTAGCTAGGATCAGGAGGCGCGGCCCTTCTTCTCCAATTAGGAGCTATTTGCTATGCCCTACTAGTCTGTCAATGCGCCTACGACACCTTTCATATAGCTGTTTTTTGTTGGCGCGCATGCGCCTTGCTGGTAGATCCCGGACATTACACAGGTACTTCTCTGATTGCGATTCTCTTTATCTCGATTAGTTTTTAGCCAGTTTAGCTCCGAGCCTGATTGTGTGAACTCTAGCAGACTATTCTGCTATTTTGAGTCTTATGGGGTTCTCTATGGTTTTTGTAATTAGATGTGAGACATTAGTAGGCAGAGTACTTACTATTATTACTATTATCATTATGGGATATCTTATAAATTGTCTTTCTTCTGTCCCAGCCCATGCACTATTGAATTATATGTATGATGTGTATTTCATTTCCTGCAGTGTACTGTTACTTTGTATATAGGGTGATTTTTACTACTTTTTCTTATTATTACTGTATTAATGTATTGGCTGGTTGCCTTGGCAACCAGTTTGGCATTTTTTGTATACAGGGGGAGGGTGTTACAGGGTATAAATGTTTGCCGTTCACTTATTTTCTGTTGGTCTGATGAAGGGGAGCTGTCCCCGAAACGTCACTTATTAAAAGCATTTATTACATTATTTAAGACCAGTGAGTGCTGTCTTCTATCTACTATATCCTATCTACATTCAGCACCCTGGAATTTGAAACCTGTTTGTAAGAGTGCACCTACCTCGGCTTCTATATGTATGTATATATGTGTGTACATATGTATTAATGTATTTATATGTGTAAATATGTATTTACAGACATATATAAACATAAAAACACATACATACATGTGTATACATATATAGACATATATATATAAGTGCATTGAAAAAGCATATGTATGCAATTTTCATTTTTAATAAAGTGCTATACTGTGTATTTAAAGCAAATATTTTACATTCCAATGTTCTGCACATAGAGGAATATGTTCTAAGCATTTATAAATAGACATTGCTATATATATATATATATATATATATATATATATATATATATATATATATATATATATATATCTGTATATATCTATACCTTTATATAATCATGTATATATATATACAGGGAGTGCAGAATTATTAGGCAAGTTGTATTTTTGAGGATTCATTTTATTATTGAACAACAACCATGTTCTCAATGAACCCAAAAAAGTCATTAATATCAAAGCTGAATAGTTTTGGAAGTAGTTTTTAGTTTTTTTTTAGTTATAGCTATTTTAGGAGGATATCTGTGTGTGCAGGTGACTATTACTGTGCATAATTATTAGGCAACTTAACAAAAAACAAATATATACCCATTTCAATTATTTATTTTTACCAGTGAAACCAATATAACATCTCAACTTTCACAAATATACATTTCTGACATTCAAAAACAAAACAAAACAAATCAGTGACCAATATAGCCACCTTTCTTTGCAAGGACACTCAAAAGCCTGCCATCCATGGATTCTGCCAGTGTTTTGATCTGTTCACCATCAACATTGCGTGCAGCAGCAACCACAGCCTCCCAGACACTGTTCAGAGAGGTGTACTGTTTTCCCTCCTTGTAAATCTCACATTTGATGATGGACCACAGGTTCTCAATGGGGTTCAGATCAGGTGAACAAGGAGGCCATGTCATTAGATTTTCTTCTTTTCTACCCTTTCTTGCCAGCCACGCTGTGGAGTACTTGGACGCGTGTGATGGAGCATTGTACTGCATGAAAATCATGTTTTTCTTGAAGGATGCAGACTTCTTCCTGTACCACTGCTTGAAGAAGGTGTCTTCCAGAAACTGGCAGTAGGACTGGGAGTTGAGCTTGACTCCATCCTCAACCCGAAAAGGCCCCACAAGCTCATCTTTGATGATACCAGCCCAAACCAGTACTCCACCTCCACCTTGCTGGCGTCTGAGTCGGACTGGAGCTCTCTGCCCTTTACCAATCCAGCCACGGGCCCATCGATCTGGCCCATCAAGACTCACTCTCATTGCATCAGTCCATAAAACCTTAGAAAAATCAGTCTTGAGATATTTCTTGGCCCAGTCTTGACGTTTCAGCTTGTGTGTCTTGTTCAGTTGTGGTCGTCTTTCAGCCTTTCTTACCTTGGCCATGTCTCTGAGTATTGCACACCTTGTGCTTTTGGGCACTCCAGTGATGTTGCAGCTCTGAAAAATGGCCAAACTGGTGGCAAGTGGCATCTTGGCAGCTGCACGCTTGACTTTTCTCAGTTCATGGGCAGTTATTTTGCGCCTTGGTTTTTCCACACGCTTCTTGCGACGCTGTTGACTATTTTGAATGAAACGCTTGATTGTTCGATGATCACGCTTCAGAAGCTTTGCAATTTTAAGAGTGCTGCATCCCTCTGCAAGATATCTCACTATTTTTTACTTTTCTGAGCCTGTCAAGTCCTTCTTTTGACCCATTTTGCCAAAGGAAAGGAAGTTGCCTAATAATTATGCACACCTGATATAGGGTGTTGATGTCATTAGACCACACCCCTTCTCATTACAGAGATGCACATCACCTAATATGCTTAATTGGTAATAGGCTTTCGAGCCTATACAGCTTGGAGTAAGACAACATGCATAAAGAGGATGATGTGGTCAAAATACTCATTTGCCTAATAATTCTGCACACAGTGTATATGTATATATATATATATATATATATATATATATATATATATATATATATATATATATATATATATATATATATGTATATGTATATATATATATATATATATATATATATATATATATATATATATATATATATATATATATATATATATATATATATATATATATAAAATACCAAAATACCATCATACTGTAGTTTTATTTCAGTGTAAAAAGTTTCGGGGAGTAACCCCATCTTCAGACATGTGGAAAAAACTGTAATCATACAGTGCATATTTTATATAAAATACCATATATAAAATACCAAAATACCATCATACTGTAGTTTTATTTCAGTGTAAAAAGTTTCGGGGAGTAACCCCATCTTCAGACATGTGGAAAAAACTGTAATCATACAGTGCATATTTTATAGAGCGCTGGAACCAGGCTCTTAGTGATTGCTCATTTGAACTTATAGAGGTATATTTATCATAGTGCGAGCGAACATGATACGATGTAGCGTATCATGGCCGCTGCACATCGAGAAATGCCGACAGCATACGCTGTCGGCATTTATCATTGCACCAGCAGTTCTCTACAGATTCGCGACCAAACGGCCACTAGCAGGGGGTGTCCATCAACCCGATAGTATTTGATCGGGTTGATTTCTGTCCATGGCCTCAGAGCAGTCAGACAAGTTATGGAGCAGTGGTCTTTAGAAACAAGGGGCATCAAGCTCCATACGGGGCTTGATAAATCGGCCCATTAGCCTTACTGATTGAATATAAGGATTCACTTCTCACTGAAGTTAGAGCTAAGATTATTCAGCTACTGGCTGATAAGAATAAGTGTACACAATGCGAGATATATCCCCAATATGATGGTATTCTTAAAGCCACCATGGAGGAGTCCATAAAACTGATTATCCAGTTAAAGCAAAAGATACCCAGTGAGGGGCAATCGAAGCACATAGAGACACAAGTCTTGATAATACAGTTATCTATCTTTCATCATATGAGATTACAGATCTAGAGAGGAAGATCCTAGGTTACGGTTTGGGGTTTGTTCCCTCACTGAATTTTTATCTTTTCCAGACAATTCTGGATGTAAATAGACTCATGAGGGATCTAACCCTAAGGAAATTCTTCTCTGGAGAGGAATCATCTGTAGATTACAGACAAAACTAGACTATTCAGGTAGCCAGTAATTATGATGAAATGAAATTTGTTGAAATATGTGCTTTGACTAATTTGGAGGATTTATCTAGTTTGGGGGAACAGCAAAATACTGTAGATACAGGGGAAGATGGCCGATGCAGAATTAGGTCTAAGTCCAATTTCTATCCTTTACAAACTAGAGGTAAAAGTTTGGAGGTTTTCCACAAAAGATTTTTTAGTTTAGGGTTTGGGCTTTTCATAAAATAGCTAAATGCCATTTTCAGGGCAATGCAAAAGAGCTAAATGCCCTTTTAAGGACAATGCCCATACAAATGCCCTTTTCAGGGCAATGGTTAGCTTAGGTTTTTTTAGATAGTTTATTTTATTTTGTGGGTTTGGGGGGGGGTTAATGTTATTGGGACTTTGTATTTTTTTCAGGTAAAAGAGCTGTTTAAATTGGTAGTTTATTGTAGATTAGGTTTTTTATTTTGGGGTGTTTTTTTTAAATGGGTAATAGGAATAATTTTTATTATTTTTGATAATTTGTTTGTTATTTTGTGTAATTTTTTTTTTCTTCGTTTTAGGGTGGGTTTTTATTTTTAGATTAGGGGTTGGGCATTTCATAAAAGAGCTGAATGTCCTTTTAAGGGCAGGAAAAAGAGCTGAATGCCCTTTTAAGGGCAATGCCCCTACATATGCCCTTTTCAGGGCAATGGGTAGATTAGGTTTAACTTTATTTTTATTTTGTGGGTTTTGGGGGTTTGTATACTGTTAGGGGGTGTTTGTTTTGTTTTATAGCATAAGAGCTGTAAACTTTAGGGCAATGCCCTACAAAAGGCCCTTTTAAGGGTCCACAAAAAGGTACTTTTAAGGGCCCTTGGTAGTTTATTTTAGATTAGGCTTTTTTATTTTGCGGTGGCTTTTTATTTTTTTAAAAGGGTATTAGAATAGGAATAATTTGTATTATTTTGGATAATTTTGTTTGTTATTTTTTGCAATGGTAGTTTTTTATTTTTTGTAATTTTAGTGTTTTTTATTTTTGGTAATGGTAGTTTTAATTTTTGTAATGTTAGGTTTTAGTGTAAGGCAGCTTAGGTTTTATTTCACAGGTAAGGTTTGTATTTATTTTAACTAGGTAGTTAGTAAATAGTTAATAACTATTTACTAACTATTCTACCTAGTTAAAATAAATACAAACTTACCTGTGAAATAAAAATAAAACCTAAGCTAGTGAGAATATAACTATTAGTTATATTGTAGCTAGCTTAGGTTTTATTTCACAGGTAAGTTTGTATTTAGTTTTAAATAGGTTATTTAGGTAATAATTGTAAGTTTTATTTAGATTTATTTCAATTATGTTAAAGTTAGGGGTTGTTAGGTTTACGTTAGGGTTAGGTTTAGGGTTTAATAGTTTCATTTAGGTTGTTGCGATGTGGGAAGCTGGCGGTTTAAGGGTTAATAGATTTATTTAGTGGCAGTGATGTGGAAGGCCAGAGGTTTAGGGGTTAATAGCTTTATTGAGTTGCGGCGATGTTGGAGAGCGGCGTAATATTGATTAATAGATTTATTATAGTGTGGGCGATGTTGGGGTGCAGGGGAATAGGGGTAAATAACTTAAGTGTAGTGGCGGCGATATCGGGAGCTGCAGATTAGGGGTTAATAGCTTTATTTAGGTGGCGGCGATATCGGGAGCAGCAGATTAGAGGTTAATAACATTAAGTAGGTGTCAGTGATGTCGGGGGCGGCAGATTAGAGGTGTTTAGACGTGGGGTTTATTTTAGGTTGTTAGGTTTAAACGTATTTTTTTTCCCCCCAAAGACATCAATGGGGCTGCGTTACGGAGCTTTTCATTCCGCACTTCAGGTGTTAGGTTTTTCTCTATGGGGAAAGCATGCATAAGGACGTCAAAACAGCGCTTGTATTTTGTGCGGTATGGAGCTTAAAACCACCATATCGCATGCACAAGCCAGCTGTTTCAAAACTTGTAATGACTGCACTATAGAGGGTTAAATAACGCAACTTTTTGTTGTGTTTGTTAATTTCCCTATAGCGCGCATAACTCGTAATCTAGCTGTAAGTGATTAAGAGTGAAAAAAACTATGGTTAAAAATTTACATAATGTTACAAGACTATACATTATAGAAATACATCTCAAACCTTGTTACGGGTGACCTTATATATAGGACTACAACAATTAGACAAGATGCCAGAGACATCTGACGCATAACTCATCATTTACTAAGTATTCATACGAATATGTCCATAATGATAATCTGAAACAGTATATCAAATATAGTATACCTATAGAATGTTATAGAATCTCCCTATTGCTAACACTATATTTATACATCAGGTCATTTAGACTAGTAGAGATGTATAGCGACTCAAGCTGCTATCCTGTATGCATATTAATTAGTATAACTGCTTAGGTTTCCTAGGTCCTGGGAATATATCTAGGGGATAAACCTAAGCAGTTATACTAATAAATATATATACAGGATAGCAGCTTGAGTCGCTTTATATCTCTGCTATATAGAGGTGGAGGCAAAGACCCCACCCCAGAAGGAGTGGGTACAAGGTGCAAACCACCCAGACCCCCCAATCCACTGACTTAAAAATAGCAGTGAATTTAAGTGACAGGATACTTACTACAACAGAGGTCAAGGTGCTCAATAGGGGACTCATGCAGACATACATTTATAATAAGTGTAACATTTCAGGGGCAGACCTGGTCTGAGAAAGAAGACTCTATCAACAAATTACTATCCTAATACGAAACATAACAAGTGTTATTTCATAACAAATTACATTATGAGATGAATACTCTGGGAAGTGACAGATATAAATCAGTACGCTGGGAATCTGGCTGTCTCTGTCAAAAATTCACAAATGTAATCAGCAATACAAAAATGATGTTAAAATAGTTAAATTACCTGGAAAATAATAAAATCACAATATGATATGGGGATAGCCCCATTAAATACCTAGGCCCTTACTCAAAATCAAGCATGAAAATCAGTTTGTGACAAGTTTAAGCCACTATTCAAAAGCATGCGGTCTAACTTGGTATAAGTAGCCAATAAGTGAAATGTTGCAGGAAAATATATACACTTTCAATATTTCACCATCGCTCGAGCAGTAGTATAGGGCACACTAACATTTGCATGTCGGCTAGTGTGTGTGTGTGCTCTAAATTCCTTACATAATACTCCTTTTTGGGGGTATGCAGTAAAATTAATGTTGGATAATGATCGAGTGCTAAACCAATGATGATCTGTGCAAATAGTGGAGTTCTCTTCATGAGAGCGAGAGGGATAGACAATGATTCAACAGAACACAATAGTATCCAGTATGTGCTACAATACAATGGGAGTAGCTGCTCCTATAGCATAGCAATCTATCGAGCGATCCTCAATATATATTAACAAAAGCATAGCGCTCACTTTGATCATAGCATTTCAACAACTGAAAATTATCTAGGTATCTAGGAGTTATCACTCCCTCCTCCCTTTGTATTTTTGTTGTATTTTACTGTATTCTGCTTGCTCTGTTTTTATTTCACACCTACCCCTATCCAGCTAACCAGCCCGCCCACCTTCCTGCTGTATTTAATGCTGCTCCCAGCACCATTGAAGTAAGTTCTCTCTCCCTCCTCCCTATGTATTTTTGTTGTATTTTACTGTATTCTGCTTGCTCTGTTTTTATTTCACACTACCCCTATCCAGCTAGCCAGCCCGCCCACCTTCCTGCTGTATTTAATGCTGCATGCAAAAGGCAAGGCCGTCAGTGCCTGTCCACGCCCCGACCGCACCCAACGGCATGAACCTTGGCTCCAGAAACTACTGCCACTACGACGCCAGCACCCTCCACGAGCTCAACACCAGTAGATCGTCCACCTTCCACCAGGCATCCCCGACCAACACCTTTTTACCTGCCACAACCGCTCCTTCCCCTCCCTCTGGACTAAAACCCAACCAATTAACCCACCCAAAAACATCCACAATTACCTCAACTGCATCCTTCTCAACACCCGCTCCATCGACAAGCACGCCCTCGAAATCTGGAACCTGCTAGACTCCACCTCCCCAGATGTCTCCTTCCTCACCGAGACCTGGCTAAACACCACATCAGCTCCAGACATCACCACTGCAATATCCGAAGGCTACAAGATCTGCCACAAAGACCGCAGCAACCGACCTGGAGGAGGCATCACCATCATCCACAAACACACCATCCAAGTCGCAACCAGCTCTGAAGACCACTCACCAGGCCTAGAACACCTACACTTCAAGATCCAGGTAAACCCCAACAGCACCCTCATCTACAGACCTCCTGGACCTCGCCCCGCCTTCCACGACTCCATCACCAACCACATTGCACCCCATGCCCTCGCCTCAACGGACTACATCCTCCTCAGTGACCTCAACTTCCATCTTGATAACTCCAATGATCACAACACCTCCACCCTCCTGGAAAACCTCAGAACCATTGGACTGAAGCAACTCATAAACTACCCAATCCACGCAGCCGGCCACACCCTTGACCTGATCTACTCCTCAGGCAACCACATCTCAGTCAATAACATCACCAAACTACTCTGGACTCACCACCACTGCATACACTTCTCCTTAAACAAACTCACCACCCACCTCAGACAGTAACACCCGCCCCGCAGAAACTGGAACAACATCACCCAAGACCAACTACACCGCACCCTAAACAAATCCTCCCCACCTACCTCCACAGATGCCAACTCCTCCGCCCACAACCGCTACCTCTGGATTAAAGACTGCTCCAACTCCCTCGCCCCCCTCAAAAAATCCAGCCGCCAAACCACCAACAAGGCCAGCTGGTTCACCCCGGCCCTTCAGGACTCCAAACGCCACTGCAGACGATTGGAAAGAACCTGGAGATCCAGAAAGTCCTTTCTGGAAAAAATCTGCCTTTTAGGAAGCAATCACCACCCACCACCACCTCAAAAAAACTGCCAAAATAACAGCCATCCAAGACAGAATCAGCTCTAACGCACACAATAGCAAGGAGTTGTTCTCAATCATCAAGGAATTCTCTAAACCCAACAGCGACACTACCAACATTCCACCCTCCCAGGACCTATGTTATACCCTCGCTGCACCCTTCCACAGCAAAATTATCGACATCTATGACAGTTTCACACCTCATAACTCAACCTCCACCACCAACTTCCCTACACCCAACGACACCCCTCCCGATTTCGCCCCCCCCCACACCACACACGGACTATCTGGCGCCCCCTCACCACAGAGGACACCCTCAGAATCATGAAATCCATCCACTCCGGCGCACCCTCGGACCCATGCCCTCATCACATATTCAACAAAGCAAGCAACACCATCGCCCCTGAACTCCGCCGGACCATCAACTGCTCCATCAAAACCAGCACCTTCCCAGATGTCTGGAAGCATGCAGAACTGAAACCCCTGCTGAAGAAACCCTCGGCAGACCCCACGGACCCGAATAACTACTGCCCCATCTCTCTACTCCCCTTTCTGGCCAAAGTCATAGAGAAGTCCATCAACTCGCAACTTATTGACCACATTGAGGTCAACCACACCATGGACCACTCCCAATCTGGTTTCAGAAGCAACTACAGCACCAAGACCGCCCTCCTCACCGCCACAGATGACATCCAGGCCATGCTTGACCAAGGAGAAACCACCGCCCTCATCCTCCTAGACCTCTCAGCAGTCTTTGACACTGTCGACCACAACACCCTTCGCACCCACCTACCCAATGCCGGCATCTGCAGCAAAGCTATGGAATGGATCACCTCCTTCCTCACGGGCAGGACCCAGAAAGTCAGACTCCCGCCCTTCTCCTCCAAACCCACACCAGTCAACTGTGGTGTACCACAAGGATCTTCGCTGAGCCTCACCCTCTTCAACATCTACATGGCCCCTCTCGCAGCCATCGTCCGACACCACAACCTCAACATCGTCTCCTACGCCAACAACACCCAGTTAATCATCTCCCTCACCCAGGATCCCACTACCACCAAAAAGAACGTCCATGAAGGCCTGACAGCAGTTGCCACCTGGATGAATCACAACCAGCTCAAACTGAACACAGACAAAACCGAAGTCCTCCTCCTCGAACCCAATAAATCTGCATGGGATGACTCCTGGTGGCCCACAGCCCTCGGTCACCCTCCAACCCCAACCGACCATGCACGAAATCTAGGCTTCATCCTGGACTCCTCACTCTCCATGAACTGACAAATCAATGCCATCACCTCAACATGCTTCCACATCCTCCACCTGCTTCGAAAAATCTTCAAGTGGATCCCTACCAAAACCAGGAAAACAGTCACCCACGCCCTTGTTAGCAGCCGTTTGGACTACGGCAATGCACTCTACACCGGCTCCACCATCAAACTTCAAAAGAGACTCCAACGTATCCAGAATGCCTTAGCCAGAGTCATCCGTGACATTCTTCTCCAATGCCACATCACCGAACACCTAAGGAACCTTCACTGGCTCCCCATCAACAAGAGTATCACCTTCAAGCTCCTTACCCATGTGTTCATAGCCCTACACAACATCAGACCCGAATACATCAATCACTGTGTAAATTTCTCCACCCCGCCAGACAATTCCGATCCGCTGACCAAGCACTCGCAGTCATCCCCCGCATCAGCAAATCCACAGCGGGTGAAAGATCCTTCTCCCACATAGCAGCAAATACATGGAACATCCTCCTGCTGCACCTCACACAATCCACCTCCCTTACAAAGTTCAGAAAGGACCTCAAAACCTGGCTCTTCAACTGAATGCCCATCCTCTCCTCCTATCTGCTTTCCCTTAGCGCCTTGAGACCATCACAGGTGTATAAGTACTCCTCACTCTCCATGAACTGACAAATCAATGCCATCACCTCAACATGCTTCCACATCCTCCACCTGCTTCGAAAAATCTTCAAGTGGATCCCTACCAAAACCAGGAAAACAGTCACCCACGCCCTTGTTAGCAGCCGTTTGGACTACGGCAATGCACTCTACGCCGGCTCCACCATCAAACTCCAAAAGAGACTCCAACGTATCCAGAACACCTCAGCCAGACTCATCCTTGACATTCTTCTCCAATGCCACATCACCGAACACCTAAGGAACCTTCACTGGCTCCCCATCAACAAGAGAATCACCTTCAAGCTCCTTACCCATGTGTTCATAGCCCTACACAACATCGGACCCGAATACATCAATCACCGTGTACATTTCTCCACCCCGCCAGACAATTCCGATCGGCCGACCAAGCACTCGCAGTCATCCCCCGCATCAGCAAATCCACAGCGGGTGAAAGATCCTTCTCCCACATAGCAGCAAAGACATGGAACACCCTCCTGCTGCACCTCACACAATCCACCTCCCTTACAAAGTTCAGAAAGGACCTCAAAACCTGGCTCTTCAACTGAATGCCCATCCCCTCCTCCTATCTGCTTTCCCTTAGCGCCTTGAGACCATCACAGGTGTATAAGTACCCAATAGATAGATAGAATAGATAGGTATCACTCATATAAGTAATTGATTATCAATACGGCGCTCACTGTCTACACTAGGAGAAAGATAGAGCCTGACATATGGCGGGACCATAATTGTAACCTAATATAGTAGAGTGTCAGAGAGCAAATTGCAATTAAGTAATTATTCCTGAGAGTGCGCTTCTCTGTGTCTGTCTGTCTGTCTATCTATCTATCTATCTATCTATCTATCTATCTATCTATCTATCTATCTATCTATCTAGATTACATCATTTTTTCTTTTTTTTAACGCAAAATAACTCACCC
Source organism: Bombina bombina (assembly GCF_027579735.1). NCBI lineage: Eukaryota > Metazoa > Chordata > Amphibia > Anura > Bombinatoridae > Bombina > Bombina bombina. Next base: position 467,398,555 of record NC_069502.1, on the reverse strand, counting down.
TGCACCATCTGCGCTCCACTTAACCTTAGTGTTTAATGTTCCTTTAATGTTTTCCTCTGTTTATGTTCCTTACTGTTTCTGAGTCAACATTTCCAGTTATTCCATGAAAATAGCCTGCAAATGTTTTGTCTTTTTTTCTTTTTAACATAAGTTTAGATCATTTTGAATGATGAAAAACCAAATGAATGTTACAGTCTGTGCACAAGCCATTACTTCTATTGCAGACTAAATAGCATTTTTTTTAATTGTGCAAACACAGACAAGCTCCTTAATTGCACAGTAATTTTAAATATAAATTGTTCTCTTGAGAACAGTATGTCATTATTTAATTAAATACTGGATTTGAGATAACAAGCACTAAACTAAATTCTTTAAAAAGGCTTTATTTTGATGTAACTATGATCAATTACAATAGATTTCCATGGCAGAGAAAAAGTTATTAGCTCAAGTATAGAAGAAAGCAAGCTATTATGTTTCTGGTCCCTATCATTTCTTTTCTGATAGATTGTTTGTGCATAAATTTGTGTGCAACAAATTGCCTTGTGTGTGAGTTACTCAATCTTACAAAATGATACGTAAAGAAATAAATGCATTTAATCCTATTGTCCATTAAATATAGATTTTATAGAATGTGGCATTTTTTTACTTATATTACCAGTGTCACACATGTATCAATTATGTTATCTAATATAGATTTCTGGTTACATTTTCCAATTTTAAGAATAACTTTTGACAACAATGTGCAAACAGTCGGCTAGATCACGAGTCTTGCGTTAGCCTTAAAAAGCAGCGTTGAGAGGTCCCAACGTTGCTTTTTAACGCCCGCTGGTATTACGAGTCTTGCAGGTAGAGGTGTACCGCTCACTTTTCTTCCGCGACTCGAGGCTACCGCAAATCCCCTTACGTCAATTGCGTATCCTATCTTTTTAATGGGATTTGCCTAATGCCGGTATTACGAGTCTTGGAAGAAGTGAGCGGTAGACCCTCTCCTGTCAAGACTCCTACCGCATTTTAAAGACAGTAGTTAAAGGGTCAGTAAACCTTAAAATTAATGTTATATAATTCTGCACATAGTGCAGAATTATATACCATTATATTAGCCAACCATTATTTAACATAATATTACCTTTTTATTTTTAGCAAAAAACGCTGTTTTACAGACCCGCTCTCTGGGCTCTGCTGAGCGGGTCTGTTTTTTTCCTCAGCGTATCGGGCCAGCTGTATAGTGTCAGCCTGGTCCGACCGCGCCATAAGACTAAGTGCAGCTCGCTCCCGCTCTGTCTGACAGCAGGAGCGAGCTGCACTTAGTCTAATGGCGCGGTCAGGCCGGGCTGTGACTATACAGCTGGCCCGATGCGCTGAGGAAAAAAAACAGACCCGCTCAGCAGAGCCCAGAGAGCGGGTCTGTAAAACAGCATTTTTTGCTAAAAATAAAAAGGCAATATTATGTTAAATAATGTTTGGCTAATATAATGTTATATAATTCTGCACTATGTGCAGAATTATATAACATTAATTTTAAGGTTTACTGTCCCTTTAAGAGTTTTATGGGCTAACGCCGGAACATAAATCTCTTAACTAAAGTGCTAAAAAGTACACTAACACCCATTAACTACCTATTAACCCCTAAACCAAGGCCCCCCCAAATCGCAAACACTAAAATATTTTTTTAACCCCTAATCTGCCGACCGGACTTCGCCGCCACCTACATTATACCTATGAACCCCTAATCTGCTGCCCCTAACATCGCAGACACCTACATTATATTTATTAACCCCTAATCTGCCGCTCCCAGCATCGCCGCCACCTACCTACAATTATTAACCCCTAATCTGCTGACCGAACATCGCCGCCACTTTAATAAATGTATTAACCCCTAAACCACCGCACTCCCGCCTCGCAAATAAACCCTAATAAAACCCTAAAAATAAACTCTAATATAGCTACAATATAACTAATAGTTACATTATAGCTATTTTAGGATTTATTTTTTTTACAGGCAACTTTGTATTTATTTTAACTAGGTACAATAGTTATTAAATAGTTATTAACTATTTAATAACTACCGAGCTAAAATAAATACAATTCGACCTGTAAAATAAACCCTAACCTAAGTTACAATTACACTTATCGGAATTCAAGGGATGCCATCTTGGATGACGTCATTTAAAGGAACCTTCATTCTTCGTTAGGACTTCGTTTGAAGAGGATGCTCCGCGTCGGCTGGATTGAAGATGGACCCGCTCCGCTCCGGAAGGATGAAGATAGATGATGCCGCTTGGATGAAGACTTCTGCCGTCTGGAGGACCTCTTCTGCCCTGATCGGATGAAGACTTCTGCCGTATGGAGGACCACTTGTGCCCGGCTGGGTGAAGACGGTTCAAGGTAGGGTGATCTTCAGGGGGTTAGTGTTAGGTTTTTTTAAGGGGGAATTGGGTGGGTTGTAGAGTAGGGGTGTGGGTGGTTGGTTGTAATGTTGGGGGGATTGTATTTTTTTATTACAGGTAAAAGAGCTGATTACTTTGGGGCAATGCCCCGCAAAAGGCCCTTTTAAGGGCTATTTGTAATTTAGTATAGGGTAGGGACATTATTTTATTTTGGGGGGCTTTTTTATTTTATTAGGGGATTAGATTAGGTGTAATTAGTTTTAAAATTTATAATACAATTTTTTTCTGTAATTTAGTGGGTTTTTTTCCGTAGTTTATTTTATTTAATTTAATTGTAATTAATTGTAGGTAGTTTAGGTAAATAATTTAATTATAGAGTAGTGTTATTGTAACTTAGGGTTTATTTTACAGGTCAATTTGTATTTATTTTAGCTTGGTAGTTATTAAATAGTTAATAACTATTTAATAACTATTGTACCTAGTTAAAATAAATACAAAGTTGCCTGTAAAATAAAAATAAATCCTAAAATAGCTATAATGTAACTATTAGTTATATTGTAGCTATCTTAGGGTTTATTTTATAGGTCAGTATTTAGTTTTAAATAGGAATAATTTAGTTAATGATAGTAATTTTATTTATATTTATTTAAATTATATATATAGGGGTTAATACAATTAATATAGTAGCGGCGACATTGGGGTCGGCAGATTAGGGGTTAATAAATGTAGGTAGGTGTCGCCGATGTTAGGGACGGCAGATTAGGGGTTATTAAAATTTAACTAGTGTTTATGAGGTGGGAGTGCGGCGGTTTAGGGGTTAATACATTTATTAAAGTGGTGGCGATGTCCGGTCGGCAGATTAGGGGTTAATAATTGTAGGTAGATGGCGGCGACGTTGGGGGCAGCAGATTAGGGGTTAATAAATATAATGTAGGTGTCGGCGATATTAGGGGCAGCAGATTAGGGGTTCATAAGTATAATGTAGGTGGCGGCGGTGTCCGGAGCGGCAGATTAGGGGTTAAAAGTATAATGCAGGTGGCGACGATGTCGGGGGCAGCATATTAGGGATCAATAAGTGTAAGATTAGGGGTATTTAGACTCGGAGTTCATGTTAGGGTGTTAGGTGTAGACATATTTTTTATTTTCCCATAGGAAACAATGGGGCTGCGTTAGAAGCTGAACGCTGCTTTTTTGCAGGTGTTAGTTTTTTTTACAGCTGGCTCAGTACCATTGTTTCCTATGGTGAAATTGTGCACGAGCACGTTTAGCCAGCTTACCGTTGACTTAAGCAACGCTGGTATCGAGGTGAGATGTGGAGCTAAATTTTGCTCAACTCTCACTTTTCTGCGGCTAACGCAGCCATTCAGAAAACTCATAATACCAGCGTTGTTTTAAGTGAGCGGTGAAAAAAAAGGCTTGTTAGCACCGCACGGCTCTACCGACAAAACTTGTGATCTAGCCGAGTAAAAGTCCTCATCACACTCCAAATCTATGCCATAGAGCCAGTCTTTTTATAGTTCCTCATAATCAGCAAGATTGCAAGTTTTGCGGTATGGCTATACCGCTGAAAAATTTGCCATTGTGTGTGGAATGGCAGGTCTCCCGTATTACAAGTTGTGGTGGTATGGCTATACTGCAAGCATTTTAGCCTGTAACGAAATGATCCATTCCGCACTCAAAAAATCATGTTTGAGTGCGGGATTTCCATACCGCTGTATTACAGATTGTGCGGTCCGGCTAAAATGCTTGTGTTATAGGCTATACCGCGGTGATCCATACTGCGATCTGAGACCAGTAGTTATGAATTTTGCAAAACAAAAATGTTTCACAAAACTCATAACTACAATCTTACAAAGTACACTAACACCCATAAACTACCTATTAACCCCTAAACAGCCATCCTCCCGCTTTGCAAATACTATATAAAATCTATTATACCCTTATCCGCCTCCCACCCACATCGCCAAAAACTAAATAGACATATTAACCCCTAAACCGCCAGCCCTCCACATCGCTACTACTATAATAAACCAATTAACCCCTAAACCACCAGCCCCCCACATCGCTACTACTATAATAAACCTATTAACCCCTAAACCGCTGGCACCCAACATCACAACACACTAAATTAAAGTATTAACCCCTAAACCTAACACTCCCCTAATTTTAAATTAAATTTACAATATAACTATCTTTAAATAAATAAATAAATAAATAAAAATTTACCTGTGAAATAAAAAAAAACTAAATTTAAACTATAAAGTAACCTAACATTATTATTTTAAAACAATAAAATTAACGAAAAACAAAAAAACTAAATTACAAATTAAAAAAATCCTAACTAGATAATTTCCTAGACTTAGAATACCAATCTCAACGTAGAAAAACCAATAGTATGTTTTATTTCGAGAACAATAGGGCAGGTAAACTTCTAGCAAGGGCTCTAAAGAAAAAAAGACTCAAATCCCATATCTATGAATTACAAAACCCAAAAGGAAACCCACTCCAAACTACCCCAGAGATTCTGCAGTCCTTTCACGGGTACTACTCCTCACTATACAATCTCCAGAAAGACACTCCCGCAGCAGATCACTCTGTTAAACTTACAGAATACATTACAAAATACCCGATACCAGAGCTGACGAACGATCAAAAGAATCAACTCAACAAGCCAATATCCCCACAAGAAATTCAAACAACCATTAAAACCTTGAAAACAGGGAAGAGTCCTGGGCCAGATGGCTTTACAGCCAAATATTATAAGACTTTCTCAGCCATACTGACATCTCACCTCACCACAATGTTTAATGCAGTAGCTGATGACAACTCTTTCCCACCTTCCATGCTGGAGGCCCTAGTGGTAGTTCTCCCGAAGACAGGCAAACCCCCAGACACACCCGCAAATTTCCGCCCCATCTCCCTTCTGAATTTAGATGTAAAACTTTTCGCAAAAATCATAGCCACAAGAATAAACTTAATTTTACCTTCAATCATACACACTAATCAAGCAGGCTTTATGCCCTCCAGAGAAGCCAGGGACAACACCACCAAAATACTAGACCTCATGGAATACACATTTACTCAAAAAATCTCATCGGTTTTTCTTGCCATGGATGCGGAAAAAGCCTTTGATAGGCTAGATTGGTCTTTTCTGAAACAAACCCTTTGCACATTCGGCTTTCCCCAAGAAATTATAGGGAAAATATTCACCCTCTACAATAACCCTCAGGCCAAAATCAAAATAAATGACTCCATCTCACCCCCGTTTAAAATTATGAATGGAACCAGGCAAGGTTGTCCGCTCTCACCTCTTCTATTCATACTGGCAATGGAAGTGCTTGCCATACATATCAGACACAATTTAGACATCCATGGTATAGAGATCGGACCTGCAACATATAAAATAACCTTATATGCGGATGATATCTTTTTAACGCTCACGGATGCTGGGACGTCATTACCCCCGCTGATGCAAGTCCTACAAACATATGGTTTATACTCCAATTTCAAAATCAACATCTCAAAGTCAGAACTACTAGCCACCCATCTATGCCCAAATGTAATAGATAACATCCAACAGCTATATAACTTCCGCATACAGCCCAAGGCCATCAAATACCTAGGGGTGTACGTCTCACCATCCGTGGAAACTATAATATCCCTAAACTATAAAATTCTCAATTCGACAACTCAAGTCACCCTCAGCTCATGGAACCACAAACCTCTTTCCTGGCTAGGAAAAATCAACGCGGTTAAAATGATCATTTTACCTAAAATCCTATACTTTTTGCAAACTCTCCCAATTCCCATCCCTGAACGCCTGTTATTCTCCCTACAAAAACAAATTAACAGCTTCATATGGTCGCACAAAAGGCCCCGTATTGCCACCTCCACTTTATATCGCCCAAAAGAGTTGGGAGGGATTGGAGCCCCAAACCTGATGCGTTATAGGCAGGCAGTTTTCCTCACACGAATTGTGGACTGGTGCAAGCACAACATGAACAAAGAGTGGATCCAATTAGAGCAGTCACTCTCCGATAAATATTACCTGTGCGGGAACTGCTGGCTTCCCAATGTCCAACGTAAACTATCCCACACAACCCCCAGGCTGGTACACGAAACCTTCAGACAGTGGGACAAAATACTCCAGAAGCACCCTAAAATCTCCACCACATGTTCTCCCCTGACACCGGTCAGTAAAAGCACACCGTTCTCATCTATGATAAAGACAACCACCGCAACCCACCCCACCCCCTTTATACACAGCTCAGTCCCACACCACCTTTTATACAAGGGTAAGGAGATTCAACCACAACAAGCAATAAGCAATATCCTTGGGACACATTTCCAAAATTGGTTCACTTTCACAAAGTTGAAACACTATCTGTACACACATCCTCTTAAATCTCACCTGCAAAGACACCTCTCTCAATTTGAAGCAATATGCTTCCACTCTTCCCCACAGAGGGGAATCCTATCCCTTACATATAAACTGTTATCACAGGTGTCCCACTCAGCACCCCCTACATACGTAGCCAAATGGGAAATAGATTTGGAAACTACTTTAGACCTGCCAGACTGGACAATTATTTTCCAGCAGATGACGAAAGCCTCATCGTCTATATCAATGTTAGAGATGAACCTTAAGCTATTAAGCCGCTGGTATTACACCCCCGTCAGATTGCACCATTTGTTTCCCAGCGCGACCACCATGTGCTGGAGAGATTGTGGTGCAACAGCAACCTTTGCGCATATCTGGTGGAATTGTCCGATAGCCACATCCTATTGGCGCTCCCTTAAACCAGAAATCGAAAAAGCTTTAGGCGCATCGCTCCCCTTCACGCCCTGGGTTTTTCTTTTCAACAAATTCCCTAAAATCCCATGCAAACTAAAACAAACACTTCTCACTATCATGATCAATTCAGCTAAGAGGCTAATCCCACTCAATTGGAAGAAGACAAACCTACCATCCCTGGCAGTCTGGAAAACTAAAGTTACCCACTACCTCCAATTGGAGAAGTACCACTACACCCACACTAAACGAATAGATGAATTCTATAACATATCATTTCTATGGGAGGAATATGTAAACAGCCAGTAGAAATTTACCCCCCCGCATGCCTTCAGAACTGGACCATACAATGTCACACTTATTTCCGCCTTCTCTAGACCTAATTCTCTTAACACACACACACAGCCGGGTCAACTCATTATAACAATGAGGACGTTAACGTCCTCCTACACATAGCTACTTCTTACTCTCAGATACTGGCTGAATGGTACTTCACATCTAATCCAACTATAATAGCCAACCTCGAGTCTTACTACTGTGAACATAATAGAATAACGGTAGCGAAGTTGTATTTGCATTTTTTTTTTTTCTTTTTTTTTTTTTTTCCTATAACAAATGATGTCAATTTGTACGTTTCCTTAATGTTTTTCTATGTATTTCTTTGACAACTTCTAATAAAGCATTTGAAAAATTAAAAGAAAAAAGAAGAAAAAAAAAAAAAACAAATTAAAAAAATCCTAACACTAGGAAAAAAAAAATTACAAAAAAATAAAAACTCTAAAATTACGAAAAACAAAAAACTCTAAGATTACAAAAAATAATAAATGAAATTATCCAAAATAATAACAATTAAACCTAATCTAATACTGTACCCCTATAAAAACAAAAAAGCCCCCTCCAAAATAAAAACACCCCCTAACCTAACAATAAAATACCAATAGCCCTTAAAAGGGCCTTTTGTAGGGCATTGCCCTGAAGCAATCAATTATTTTACCTTAAAAAATTACAAAGTCCCCCCTAAAAGTAAAACCCCCCACCGAACCAACCCCCCAAAATAAAAACCATAAGTCTAAAAAAAAACTAAGCTACCCATTGCCCCTAAAAGGGCATTTGTATGGGCATGGCCCTTAAAAGGGCATTCAGCTCTTTTGTGCCCAAAGCCCTAATATAGAAAAAAAAACACCAGAAAAAAATGAAGCACTAACCCCAGGAAATCTACTCACAGTTCCTGAAGTCTGGACATCCATCTTCATCCAGGCGGCGAGAACTCTTCACCCATCACGGAGGCAACTTCTATCTTCATCCCGGTGGAGCAGAGCTGTGGAGGCGCTGAGCATTGTTGCCAGTGGCACAGACATCTAGCATGGAGGATCCTCTACATATGATCACCGCCATACACGGAAGCTTGAATGCAAGGTACCCGTTTAAAAATGGGGTACCTTGTATTCCTATTGGTTGACATTTTCAAATCAGCCAATAGGATGAGAGCTACTGAAATCCTATTGGTTTTCAAATACGTAAATCGTATTGATTTCTTTTGGATAAAATTGAATTACTAAGGCAGCCTCATTAACACACTTTCAACTACAATATTTGCATCTTTATTTGAAACTGTGCTAATATCTCTTATTTGTTTAATTTTAAAATAAACAGAGTCTGAGGTCGGTGAGGAGAAAACACAGCAGGAACATGCTCCTCCTACACCCAGGCATGAGAGCGGAGCAGAATGTAACACGCCACCTCGGAGAGAACGGGAGGATCCCCCTGCAGCAGCTCCCCATGCAGCAGCTCCCCCTGCAGCAGCTCCCTGTGCAGCAGCTCCCCGTGTAGCAGCTCACCGTGCAGCAGATCCCCATGCAGCAGCTCTCCCTGCAGAAGATCCCCATGCAGAAGATCCCCCTGATGAAAACATACCCCCACAGTGTCCAGGGTGGAGATGATGAGGGTCTTCCTACAGGAAATGCAGGACTCCTGGAGGGCACAAGAGGCACACACACAGTTTATGACCAACGCAGTGAACTACCTGATAGAAGGACAAAGAAATATGTACATGTTCTAAATAACATATTCCAGGTCCTCCGGGAGGTGTCCAGCAGACAATATCCAGAAATGGGAAGACCACAAGAGCCTGGACAATCAGCTCCTCTAATTCCTCCATCTCCCCCTGCTCATTTATCTCCTACTCTGCCTCATCAATCTCCAATCCCTCACAGTACTCCTCTTCTCCCTCTTCCCCAAACTTCTCCAATAAGGAAATGTCTGAGGAGGCATTTGACCACTCCAGAGCCTCCCTGTCATGGGAAGAATGGAAGGAGGAAGAAGTAATTTTGTTTATATATTATTGATTTTAATTTTAAGTTAATGTAAAAAGGATAATTATGTGATGATGTTGTCTTCTTACACTTGTGGAGCACACTCTGTATTCAATAGGCTTCTATGGGACCGGGTCCATGTTTGCAGAGTGTGTTTTACAAGTGTGTTGAGACAATATCATCACATGCTGTCCCTATTGATTAGATTGATTTGTTTTTGTGATGTGATGTCCAAATGTGTTCTCCTAATACAAACCAACGACCATTACAATGATACACTATGGCATATCACTGTGTTGATGCAAACAACATAGCTTAAACAAGAAAATATGCTAACATATACTAATCCTCATTTAAAGGCTTATTAGTATATCTACACGGGGTTATTAAATAAAGCAAATATTTTTTAAAAAAGCCTGTATGCCATATTTCTTTTGGTGTGTTGAGGACATTGAATACGCAAAATAAAGTGTAATTTTGGAAAGCTAGCTTAAAGTGTTTTTACTTATTTTGGAAATGAAAAACATTTTGGAAATGGAAACATTTTAAACAACTTTAAAATGTACTTATATTATTTAATTTGTGTCATTATCTTGTTATCCTTTGCTGAAAGGTTTATCTAGGAAAACTCAGGAGCAAAGAAACTCTCTTCTATCTGCTGATTGGCGGCTACATATATATATACCAATTGTCATTGGCTCACCCATATGTTCAGTTAGAAGCCAGTAGTGTATTGCTGCTCCTTCAAAAAATTATACAAAGAGAATGAAGAAAATGTTATAATAGAACTAAATTGGAAAGTTGTTTAAAATTGTATGTTCTACCTATCTAATGAAAGATACATTTTGGGCTGCATATCCCTTTAAGAGTTACATTTGAATTTCATGCTCACAGTGCTATATTATTTGGATAACAACAATGTTGAATCAATACTTGACACAATATTGAACATTTAATTAAATAATAAATATTAGGACATAACAACTCTAAAAAGTATACATGATTTATTATATGTTACACAATTAAAATATACATTATATATCATATGATATAGGTGAATGCAGATTGAAAAATGACTTAAAATACAGATGCGCATTGTGCATGTTTTGGAAAATACAATGTATACAATTAAACACAACATATAAATTATTTGTTAATGAGAAAATATTGTTGACAAACATATTAAACAACATGGAGTATATTCATCCTAGAACATTCATGGATTATCACGTGCCTCAAAATATATTCGGGATCAACAACACATTGACTTCATTTGTTTCTTCCATGAGACAGCCAGCAATAAATATTTTAGATCTTTTATCATCTATGTTTGAACAATGTCAAAGATTGATACAAGCTATAAACTCAGAAAATCATGGTTTTGTGTTCTCAATCGTCAACATGGCGCATCCAATATCACGGAACAAAGTGATCCAATCAAATTACGGAAATTACACGTTTGCATGTGACATCTTACGCACCATGGCGCATCCAATATCACGAAACAACGAGATCCAATCAAATTATGGAAATTGCATGCTTGCATGTGACGTCTTCCGCAAAATAGTGCATCCAATATCGCGAAACAACGTGATCCAATCAAATTATGGAAATTGCATGCTTGCATGTGACAACTTCCGCAAAATAGTGCATCCAATATCGCGAAACAACGAGATCCAATCAAATTATGGAAATTGCATGCTTGCATGTGACGTCTTCCGCAAAATAGTGCATCCAATATCGCGGAACAAGGTGATCCAATCAAATTATGAAAATTACACGTTTGCATGTCAATAACAATTGTATTCCTATTTAAAAAACTAGCATGTGCTATATTTTTAAATAGCAAGCATGTTTATTCTATGTAATGCACATTTTCACGTAATGTAACGCTAGATTACATAATAATGTGAAAATGTGATATGTAAAATACAATCCATTGTTGTTAATAAATATATATTTCATTAGAATAGTAAGATTAGGAAATATTCATAAAGCATCAAGGTTTAAAAAAGAAACAATGCTACTATATACATCACGAAAATGTGTATTGTTTATACATTATATGTTACCTATAGCAATATATTTGTAATCATCGTGGGATAATCCTCTATCAGACTTGAGTAAAACAAATTAGATATTAAAAAGTATCTTATAAATGCATATCCTTAAAGTGATTTGTGTTGTCAGCAACACTTAAGAATTTTTAACAAAAAAATCACTTTTTTTTAGAAATGACAATAAATAAATAATAAATATAACATTTAAATGAAAAGATTATTTTTATTATGAAAAATAGGATTTATGAAGATCATAAAACATAATTAAATAATAAAGCCAAAAAAAGGTATCCTTCACAGCGGTTAAAAAGTATAAAAAGTAAACTTTATTTGTTAGATATAAAAGAAGGCATTAAGACTGACGCATTTCGGCTGTACATAGTGCCGTACTCATAGACCATAGTGACTAACCACCAATGCTTCCCTTAAATAGACCTTCTTCTACAGGTGTGAAAACCTAATTAGGACATTAACTGTTCACATGCCAGATCAAGTAGACATTATTTTTAAAAAGGCAAAAAAGAGACAAAAATGCCAGATAAATACAAGTACAGAATTGTTACATACATGCTTAAAAATGTAAATATACATTTGATGTCAATAGATAGGTTATGATTTATCTATTTAAAGATACGTTTTTTATACTTTAAACAATGTCATATGATAAATTTATTTTACATAATTACTGAAGTTTGACTCCATGCATATATTTAAAGCGAATTCCTATTAAATTTGTTACAAACGGATACATTGAAATCTTACAGTTTAGATGATGTTCCATCTTATTGGTTACTTATTTAATTATATGGACATTTATTGTATGTTGTTATAAATTTTACAACCTTTAGTAAACTCTGTTTTTCTTTTTGAAACATTACCATTATTTTTATTAATGCCTTTAAATACACCCCCTATATTTAGATATGAATCTCAAGATAGAGATTTAATTCCTAGTGAAAAAACAACACCAGTTAGAATGGGCAAATTTATTCCCAGAAATGTATAATATCATTCTCAGAGTTATATCTGTTGGGTACTTGTGTATCCAGCTTGAATATCCAATAAACCTCTTGTTTCTTTAAGATACCCAATCTGTCTCCACCTCTCTCTGGCTTTTTTATTGTCTCTATTGCTTGGCATTTTAAAGTGCTTATGTTTTGTTTGGGTTTATATATAAAATGTTTCGCTAATGCTGAACATGGGATGTTATGTTCAATGTATGATAAGTGTTCTCTAACTCTAGTTCTTTCTTCACGTGTCATCCTACTCACGTAGTGACCTTTACATTGTGAACATTCTATCAGGTATATTACATATTCTGAAGCACAGTTTACACTGCCTTTTGTCTGGAAGGTTTCTCCTGTGTTATATGATGTAAATGTTTTGGAGATTTGAATATAATCACATGCTCTACAACCAACTGACAGGGGTTTCAAGTAGTGGAAGTAATCATGATTGCTTCCAACCACTTTCAAGGTGTTGCAGTGATGCCTCAGTATTGAGGCATCACTGTAATACCTTTGTTTGGACACCAATGCAGAGAGAGCCACTACTATTAATAACTAAATAATTCCAATTTAAAACTAAACACCTATAAAATAAACCCTAAGATAGCTACAATATAACTACTAGTTACATTGTTGCTATCTTAGGGTTTATTTTTATTTCACAGGCAAGTTTGTATTTATTTTAACTAGGTACAATAGTTATTAAATAGTTATTAACTATTTAATAACTACCTAGCTAAAATAAATACAAAAGTACCTGTAAAATAAAACCTAACCTAAGTTACAATAACACTACACTATCATTAAATAAATTACCTAAATTGAATACAATTAAATAAATTATATACAATTATCTAAAGTACAAAAAAAAATACAGAAAATAATAAACAAATTACAAGATATTTAAACTAATTACACCTAATCTAATAGCCCTATCAAAATAAAAAAAGTCCCCCTCCAAAATAATAAAAACCCCTAGCCTAAACTAAACTACCAATAGCCCTTAAAAGGGCCTTTTGCAGGACATTGCTCCAAAGAAATCAGCTCTTTTACCTGTAAAAAAAAAAAATACAAACAACCCCCCCAACAGTAAAACCCACCACCCACACAACCAACCCCCCAAATAAAATACTAACTAAAGAAACCTAAGCTCCCCATTACCCTGAAAAGGGCATTTGGATGGGCATTGCTCTTAAAAGGGCAGTAAGCTCTTTTGCGGCCCAGAGCCTTAACCTAAAAATAAAACCCACCCAATACACCCTTAAAAAACCCTAACACTAACCCCCTGAAGATCGACTTACTGTTCTGAAGACCGGACATCCATCCTCAAGGAAGCGGCAGAAGTCTTCATCCAACTGGGCCGAAGTCCTCAACGAAGCCGGGGGAAGTCTTTATCCAAGCCGGGCGAAGTGGTCCTCGGATAGAAGTCTTCATCCAGACGGCATCTTCTATCTTCATCCATCCGACGCGGAGTGGCTCCATCTTCAAGACATTTGACGAGGAGCATCCTCTTCCGACGACGACTACCGACAAATGAAATCTTCTGGGGTTAGTGTTAGGATTTTTTTAAGGGTTTATTGGGTGGATTTTAGTTTTAGTTTTAGATTAGGACTTGGGCTGCAATAGAGCTTAATGCCCTTTTAAGGGCAATGCCCATCCAAATGCTCTTTTCAGGGCAATGGGGAGCTTAGGTTTTTTTAGTTAGGGTTTAATTTGGGGAGTTGATTGTGTGGGTGGTGGGTTTTACTGTTGGGGAAATGTTTGTATTTTTTTTTTTTACAGGTAAAAGAGCAGATTACTTTGGGGCAATGCCCCGCAAAAGGCCCTTTTAAGGGCCATTTGTAGTTTAGTGTAGGCTAGGGTTTTTGTTTTATTTTGGGGGGGGGGGGCTTTTTTTCATAGGGCCCTTAAATTAGGTGTATTTAGTTTAAAGCTTTGATAATTTCTTTTTTATTTTTTTGTAACTTAGTGTTTATTTTTTGTGTAACTTAGTGTTTGTTATTTTTTGTAACTTACTGCTAGATTTAGAGTTCTGCGGCCAAAGGGGTGTGTTAGCTACGCGTGTTTTTTTTCCCGCACACCTTTTAAATACCGCTAGTATTTAGAGTTCACAGAAGGGCTGCGTTAGGCTCCAAAAAGGAAGCGTAGAGCATATTTACCGCCACTGCAACTCTAAATACCAGCGGTGCTTATGGACGTGGCCAGCTTCAAAAACGTGCTCGTGCACGATTCGCCCATAGGAAACAATAGGGCAGTTTGAGCTGAAAAAAATCCTAACGCAGCCCCATTGTTTCCTATGGGGAAACACTTCCTAAGTCTGCACCTAACACCCTAACATGTACCCCGAGTCTAAACACCCCTAACCTTACACTTATTAACCACTAATCTGCCACCCACGCTATCGCTGACCCCTGCATATTATTATTAACCCCTAATCTGCCGCTCCGTACACCGCCGCAACCTACGTTATCCCTATGTACCCCTAATCTGCTGCCCCTAACACCGCCGACCCCTATATTATATTTATTAACCCCTAATCTGCCCCCCCAACGTCGCCGCCACCTACCTACAATTATTAACCCATAATCTGCCGACCGGACCTCACCGCTACTATAATAAAGTTATTAACCCCTAATTCGCCTCACTCCCGCCTCAATAACCCTATAATAAATAGTATTAACCCCTAATCTGCCCTGCCTAACATCACCGACACCTAACTTCAAATATTAACCCCTAATCTGCTGACCGGACCTAACTGCTACTCTATTAAATTTATTAACCCCTAAAGCTAAGTCTAACCCTAACACTAACACCCCCCTAAGTTAAATATAATTTTTATCTAACAAAATAAATTAACTCTTATTAAATAAATTATTCCTATTTAAAGCTAAATACTTACCTGTAAAATAAACCCTAATATAGATACAATATAAATTGTAATTATATTGAAGCTATTTTATACTTTGTATTTATTTTAACCAGGTACAATAGCTATTAAATAGTTAATAACTATTTAATAGCTACCTAGTTAAAATAATTACAAAATTACCTGTAAAATAAATCCTAGCCTAAGTTACAATTAAACCTAACACTACACTATCAATAAATTAATTAAATAAAATACCTACAATTATCTACAATTAAACCTAACACTACACTATCAATAAATTAATTAAATAAAATACCTACAATTATCTACAATTAAACCTAACACTACACTATCAATAAATTAATTACATACAAATACCTACAATTAAATACAATTAAATAAACTAACTAAAGTACAAAAAATAAAAAAAGAACTAAGTTACAAAAAATAAAAAAATAATTTACAAACATTAGAAAAATATTACAACAATTTTAAGCTAATTACACCTACTCTAAGCCCCCTAATAAAATAACAAACCCGCCCAAAATAAAAAAATGACCTAAACTATTCTAAAATACAAATAGAAAAGCTCTTTTACCTTACCAGCCCTTAAAAGGGCCTTTTGTGTGGCATGCCCCAAAGAATTCTGCTCTTTTGCCTGTAAAATAAAAACATACAATACCCCCCCAACATTACAACCCACCACCCACATACCCCTAATCTAACCCAAACCCCCCTTAAATAAACCTAACACTAAGCCCCTGAAGATCTCCCTACCTTATCTTCACCACGCCGGGTATCACCGATCCGTCAAGAGGAGGCTCCGAAGTCTTCATCCAAGCCCAAGCGGGGGCTGAAGAGATCCATCATCCGGCTGAAGAGGTCCATCATCGGGCTGAAGAGGTCCATCATCGGGCTGAAGAGGTCCATCATCGGGCTGAAGAGATCCATCATCCGGCTGAAGTTTTCTATCAAGAGGCATCTTCAATCTTCTTTCTTCCGGATCCATCTTCATCCCGCCGACGCGGAACATCCATCCTGGCCGACAACTTCACGATGAATGACAGTTCCTTTAAATGACGTCGTCCAAGATGGCGTCCCTCGAATTCTGATTGGCTGATAGGATTCTATCAGCCAATTGGAATTAAGGTAGAAAAATTCTGATTGGCTGATGGAATCAGCCAATCAGATTGAGCTCGCATTCTATTGGCTATTCCGATCAGCCAATAGAATGCGAGCTCAATCTGATTGGCTGATTGGATCAGCCAATCGGATTGAACTTGAATCTGATTGGCTGATTCCATCAGCCAATCAGAATTTTCCTACCTTAATTCTGATTGGCTGATAGAACCCTATCAGCCAATCGGAATTCGAGGAACACCATCTTGGATGACGGCATTTAAAGGAACCGTCATTCGTCGGGAAGTCGTCGGCCAGGATGGATGTTCCGCGTCGGCGGGATGAAGATGGATCTGGAAGAAAGAAGATTGAAGATGCCGCTTGATAGAAGACTTCAGCCCGATGATGGACCTCTTCAGCCCGATGATGGATCTCTTCAGCCCGATGATGGACCTCTTCAGCCAGATGATGGATCTCTTCAGCCCGATGATGGATCTCTTCAGCCCGATGATGGACCTCTTCAGCCGGATGATGGATCTCTTCAGCCCGATGATGGATCTCTTCAGCCCCCGCTTGGGCTTGGATGAAGACTTCGGAGCCTCCTCTGGACGGATCGGTGATACCCGGCATGGTGAAGATAAGGTAGGGAGATCTTCAAGGGCTTAGTGTTAGGTTTATTTAAGGGGGTTTGGGTTAGATTAGGGGTATGTGGGTGGTGGGTTGTAATGTTGGGGGGGGTATTGTATGTTTTTTTTTACAGGCAAAAGAGCAGAATTCTTTGGGGCATGCCACACAAAAGGCCCTTTTAATGGCTGGTAAGGTAAAAGAGCTTTTCTATTTGTATTTTAGAATAGGGTAGGGCATTTTTTTTTATTTTGGGGGGCTTTGTTATTTTATTAGGGGGCTTAGAGTAGGTGTAATTAGCTTAAAATTGTTGTAATATTTTTATAATGTTTGTAAATTATTTTTTTATTTTTTTGTAACTTAGTTCTTTTTTTTTGTACTTTAGTTAGTTTATTTAATTGTATTTAATTGTAGGTATTTGTATGTAATTAATTTATTGATAGTTTAGTGTTAGGTTTAATTGTAGATAATTGTAGGTATTTTATTTAATTAATTTATTGATAGTGTAGTGTTAGGTTTAATTGTAACTTAGGTTAGGATTTATTTTACAGGTAATTTTGTAATTATTTTAACTAGGTAGCTATTAAATAGTTATTAACTATTTAATAGCTATTGTACCTGGTTAAAATAAATACAAAGTTGCCTGTAAAATAAATATAAATCCTAAAATAGTTACAATATAATTACAATTTATATTGTAGATATATTAGGGTTTATTTTACAGGTAAGTATTTAGCTTTAAATAGGAATAATTTATTTAATAAGAGTTAATTTATTTTGTTAGATAAAAATTATATTTAACTTAGGGGGTGTTAGTGTTAGGGTTAGACTTAGCTTTAGGGGTTAATAAATTTAATAGAGTAGCGGTGAGGTCTGGTCGGCAGATTAGGGGTTATTAATTGTAGGTAGGTGGCGGCGACATTGAGGGCGGCAGATTACGGGTTAATAAATATAATATAGAGGTCGGTGGTGTTAGGGGCAGCATATTAGGGGTACATAGGGTTAATTTAGGTTGTGGCGGTGTGCGGTCGGTAGATTAGGGGTTAAAAAAAATTAATAGAGTGGCGGCGATGTGGGGGGGGGGCCTCAGTTTAGGGGTACATAGGTAGTTTATGGGTGTTAGTGTACTTTAGAGCACAGTAGTTAAGAGTTTTATGAACCGGCGTTAGCCCAGAAAGCTCTTAACTCCTGGCTTTTTGCTGCGGCTGGAGTCTTGTCGTTAGATTTCTAACGCTCACTTCAGCCAAGACTCTAAATACCAGCGTTAGAAAGATCCCATTGAAAAGATAGGATACGCAATTGGCGTAAGGGGATCTGCAGTACGGAAAAGTCGCAGCTGCAAAGTGAGCGTTAGACCCTTTCCTGACTGACCCTAAATACCAGCGGGCGGCCAAAACCAGCGTTAGGAGCCCCTAACGCTGGTTTTGATGGCTAACGCAGAACTCTAAATCTAGCGGATAGTTTTTATTAACTTTGCAATTTTTAAGTGTAGAATTAAATAATTTGAGTAGGGTTAGGTGTTTAATTATATAATATAGTTAATTTAATTTGTAGTTTAATGTAATTTTAGTATAAAAGTTAGGTTAGATTAATTATTAATTTAATATAGTTTAATGTAATTTTATTATAATAGTTAAAATAGATTAATTATTAGTTTAATATAGTTTAATTTAAATCTAAAGGTAAGTTTAAATTTATTATAAGATAGGGATGAGTTAATATTTAATGCACAGTTAGCGGGTTGTTAGGTTTAGGGATTAATAGGTTAATTTAGTTTATGACCATGTGGGGGGCTGGCAGTTTAGGGGTTAATGCATTTATTTAGTTGCGGTGGGCTCCGGGAGCGGCGGGATTAATACTTTTATGTAGGTGGCGGTGGTGTCGGGGCAGCAGATTAAGGGTTAATAAGTATAATGTAGGTGGTGGCGGTGTAGGGCGCGGCAGATTAGGGGTGTTTAGACTCGGGGAACATGTTAGGGTGTTAGGTGTAAACGTAACTTTCATTCTCACATAGGAATCAATGGGATATCAGGCAGCAGCGAACATGAACTTTCGCTGCTTTCAGACTCTCATTGATTCCTATGGCATCCGCCGCCACCTGGTAGACATTTGTTAACTAGCAAAAGTAGTCAGAGAGTGCCGAATTTGCATTCGGAACATCTGTAATTACTTAAGCATCGATCTGTGTCGGACTGAGTCCGGCGGATCGTATGTTACGTCACAAAATTCTACTTTTGCCAGTCTGTAGGCTTTGATAACTAAGGCGAATCAAACTTGCCACAATTACGCTGCGGAATTCCAGCGTATTTGCGGTTGATGGCTCAATAAGTAGATGCCATTGAGTCTAAAAACACATAGCTTAAGCAAACATCCACTCCTTAACCTGTTATATACATATAAAAGAATATATACATAAAAAGAGATACAAATTGTTATATACAAAGTCATGAACGCATAAGGTAGGCTTAATTTCAGGTATACTTATATATGGCTAGATTACAAGTTTTGTCTGTAAAAACTTGCGTTGCTAACTAGCCTTTTTTTCCGAGCGCACACTTTAAACAACGCTGGTATTACAAGTTTTCTGAATGGGTGCGTTAGCCTCAGAAAAGTGAGCGTTGAGCAAATTTAGCGCCACTTCTACCTGTAATACCAGCGTTGCTTACGGTAGCGGTAAGATGGAAAAATGTGCTCATGCATGCTTTCCGCATAGGATACAATGGAGCTGAGCTGGCTGAAAAAAACCTAACACCTGCAAAAAAGCAGCGTTTAGCTCTTAACGCAGCCCCATTGTTTCCTATGGGGAAACACTTTCTAAGTCTACACCTAACACCCTAACATGAACCCTGAGTCTAAACACCCCTAACCTTACACTTATTAACCCCTAATCTGCCGCCCCCGACGTCGCCGCTACTATATTAAATGTATTAACCCCTAAACCTAAGTCTAACCCTAACCCTAACTTAAATCTATTTTTAATAAATCTTAATAAAATTTCTATAATTAAATAAATTATTTAAAACTAAATACTTACCTATAAAATTAACCCTAATATAGCTCCAATATAACTAATAGTTACATTGTAGCTATTTTAGGATTTATATTTATTTTACAGGCAACTTTGTATTTATTTTAACTAGGTACAATAGCTATTAAATAGTTAATAACTATTTAATAGCTACCTCATTAAAATAATTATAAAATTACCTGTAAAATAACTCCTAACCTAAGTTACAAATACACCTAACATTACACTATCAATAAATGAATTAAATAAATTAACTACAATTATCTAAAATAAAATACAATTAAATAAACTATAAACTATATTACAAAAAACAAACACTAAATTACAAAAGATAAAAAAATATTACAAGAAGTTTAATCTAATTACACCTAATCTAAGCCCCCTAATAAAATAAAAAAGCCCCCCAAAATAATAAAATTCCCTATCCTAAAATAAATTACAAAGTAATCAGCTCTTTTACCAGCCCTTAAAAGGGCTTTTTGCGGGGCATTGCCCCAAAGTAATCAGCTCTTTTACCTTTTAAAAAAAGAAATACAATACCCCCCAACATTACAACCTACCACCCACACACCCCTACTCTAAAACCCACTCGATCCCCCCTTAAAAAAACCTAACACTATCCCATTGAAGATCACCCTACCTTGAGCCGTGTTCACCCAGCCGGGCACCAATGGGGCAGAAGAGGACATCCGGACAGGCAGAAGTCTTCCTCCTATCCGGGCAGAAGAGGACATCCAGACCGGCAAACATCTTCATCCAGACGGCATCTTCTATCTTCATCCTTCCGGAGCGGAGTCATCTTCTATTCAGCCGACGCAGAGCCATCCTCTTCAATCGAAGTCCTAACGAAGAATGAAGGTTCCTTTAAATGACGTCATCTAAGATGGCGTCCCTCGAATTCCGATTGGCTGATAGGATTTTATCAGCCAATCGGAATTAAGGTAGGAAAAATCTGATTGGCTGATTCAATCAGCCAATCAGATTGAAGTTCAATCCGATTGGCTGATCCAATCAGCCAATCGTATTGAGCTTGCATTCTATTGGCTGATTGGAACAGCCAATAGAATGCGAGCTCAATTCGATTGGCTGATTGGATCAGCCAATCGGATTGAACTTCAATCTGATTGGCTGATTGAATCAGCCAATCAGATTTTTCCTACCTTAATTCCGATTGGCTGATAGAATCCTATCAGCCAATCGGAATTGAAGGGATGCCATCTTGGATGACGTCACTTAAAGGTACCGTCATTGTGTTAGAAGACTCCGGATGAAGAGGATGGCTCCGCGTCGGCTCCTTGGAAGATGGCTCCGCTCCGGATGGATGAAGATTGAAGACGCCGCCTGGATGAAGACTTCTACCGGATGAAGGACCTCCTCTGTGCACCTTGGATGAAGATTTCGGCCCAGTTGGGTGAAGACGACTCAAGGTAGGGAGATCTTCAGGGGGTTAGCGTTAGGTTTTTTTAAGGGGGGGTTGGGTGTATTAGAGTAGGGGTATGTGGGTGGTGGGTTTTAATGTTGGGGGGTTGTATTTTTTTACAGGTAAAAGAGCTGATTACTTTGGGGCAATGCCCCGCAAAAAGCCCTTTTAAGGGCTGGTAAAAGAGCTGATTACTTTTGTAATTTAGAATAGGGTAGGGCATTTTATTATTTTGGGGGGCTTTTTTATTTTATTAGGGGGCTTAGATTAGGTGTAATTAGTTTAAACTTCTTGTAATTTTTTTTATTTTTTTTTAATTTAGTGTTTTTTTTTTTGTAATATAGTTTAGTTTATTTAATTGTATTTTAGTTTAGATAATTGTAGTTAATTTATTTAATTAGTTTAATGATAGTGTAGTGTTCGGTGTATTTGTAACTTAGGTTAGGATTTATTTTACAGGTAATTTTGTAATTATTTTAAATAGGTAGCTATTAAATAGTTATTAACTATTTAATAGCTATTGTACCTAGTTAAAATAAAAACAAAGTTGCCTGTAAAATAAAAATAAATCCTAAAATAGCTACAATGTAACTATTAGTTATATTGTAGCTATATTAGGGTTTATTTTATAGGTAAGTATTTAGTTTTAAATAGGAATAATTTATTTAATGATAGTAAATTTATTTAGATTAATTTAAATTATATTTAAGTTAGGGGGGTGTTAGGGTTAGGGTTAGACTTAGGTTTAGGGGTTAATAACTTTATTATAGTAGCGGCGCCGTTGGGGCGGGAGATTAGGGGTTAATAATTGTAGGTAGGCGGCGGCGATGTTAGGGAGGGCAGATTAGGGGTTAATACAATTTATTATAGTGTTTGCATGGCGGGAGTGCAGCGGTTTAGGGGTTAATACATTTATTATAGTGGCGGCAAGGTCCGGTCGGCAGATTAGGCGTTATTAAGTGTAGGTAGGTGGCGGCGACGTTGGGGGGGCAGATTAGGGGTTAATAAATATAATATAGGTGTTTGCGATGTTAGGGGCAGTAGATTAGGGGTTCATAGCTATAGTGGCGGCGGTGTCCGGAGCGGCAGATTAGGGGTTAATAATATAATGTAGGTGTCAGTGATAGCGGAGACGGCAGATTAAGGGTTAATAAGTGTAAGGTTAGGGGTGTTTAGACTCTGGGTTCATGTTAGGGTGTTAGGTGTAGACTTAGAGAGTGTTTCCCCATAGGAAACAATGGGGCTGCGCTAGGAGCTGAACGCTGCTTTTTTGCAGGTGTTAGGGTTTTTTTTCAGCCAGCTCAGCCCCATTGTTTCCTATGGGGATAACGTGCACGAGCACGTTTCTCCAGCTTACCGCTACCGTAGGCAACGCTGGTATTGAGGGTTGAAGTGGAGCTAAATTATGCTCAACGCTCCCTTTTCTGAGCCTAACGCAGCCACTCAGACAACTCTAAATACCAGCGTTGTCTTAAGGGTGCGCTGGAAAAAAAAACAGCGTTAGCACCGCGGGTCTTTACCGACAAAACTCTAAATCTAGGTGTAAGAGTTTATAATTGTCAGGAATTTTTATTTGTCATAACTATATTTATCTATGCCTCAATGAACTATCTAAATATAGATTAAGGTTTCCTATAATGGACAATAAATCCTATACTAAAAATTGCTATGATATAAATAAAATTGATATGACCAGAAGATCAATGTGCAAAAATATTATGCATCACAATGTACCCCTATATCCAATGAAGCAATAGGTATTGGGACCTTCTATAATAACTACTGATATAAGTGTAAAAAATAAATATAATAAATAAATAATACGTCCTATAAACACCTAAATCACTGTAATAAACAAAAAACAGGCCCGGACTGGCCATCGGGCATACCGGGCATTTGTCCGGTAGGCCGCAATGTATTTTAGCCCCGCCCACAGCTCCACCCACTGCGACCTCAGTCAGTCACGCCACAAAAAAAAATTTGACACCTTTTTTTTTTATATTTATTTAATAAATCTTATCTTTGAAATTGTAATTATGTTTGTTGTTTTGTTTCTCTTGAATCTCTTCAGTTTGTTAGACTCACTAGTACTACTGACTACTGCCATGGAGCCTGGAGGTGGCGGTGCGCATGCGGCCGTCGTACAGTAGGCCCGGCCCCGGCCCACAACCAACTAGTCTCTCTATGTTCTGCTGGGCCTGGCTGTGAAATTGCAAATTGAAATTGTTATGATGATTGATGATCATCATCAGCCAGGCCCAGGAAGCCAGCCCATCCTGACTTTCAGGGCCGCCGCACCATCTACATTTCCGATTCCATGGGCCGCCTCCCCCTTTTCTGATTGGCCGGCCGCACGACAGTCATGCGCACTGCTTCCAGCGCCGGCCCCTTTGAGTGACGTCAGACTCCGAGTCCGACGTCAGTGCGTCACTCACAGGGGCCGGGCCGGAAGCATGTGCGGCCGGGCAAATTAGAATGGGGAGGAGGGCGAGGCCCATGGAATCTGCCTGGAGACAATATCTGGAACAGGGGCCGGGCCGGAAGCAGTGCGCATGTGCGGCCGGGCCAATTAGAATGGGGAGGAGGGCGAGGCCCATGGAATCTGCCTGGAGACTGGAATATTTGGCGCGCAAAGTGTGATAGACACACGCCCTGCACGCGGCTGCACACATGCCGCATTGTCTCGTGCCGGCCGGGTGACGGGTCCACCACCACCACCACGTGACTTGTCTCGTGTAGGGCGCCAAGGGCGGAGAAGACTAGCTGCTGGAGGCCTCACCTCAGGCCTGGTTGGAGCAGGCGGCGAGGCCAGAAATATGTTGCCCTGGCTGGCTGGGCCCGGGCCGGGTCCTGACTCTCATGATGGAGGAGGAGGAGGTCAGGAGGAGGACGTCGTCATCAGGGCTGAGGAGGCTGCCTGCGACTCAGCAGGTGGCCGGCAGCAGCAGCAGGGCAGCAGGTAAGGTGACCGCACTGACCGGCGGTTTTATATATAACATGTCATATAATAACAGACAGTATGTAAACAGTAGACTAACTTGATTGATGACTACTAGTACTAGTAACCTAAACTATGATTGATTTAATTTTTTTCGGGGGGGGGGGCTCTTTGGCCCTAAAATGCCCGGACCTCTTTTTGGTCCCAGTCCGGCCCTGATAAAAAATATAGACAGATAAGTAAACTGTCCTATAGTGATGAATGATAATCATTCCTGTACTGTGTATACTATATAAGTAGTATTTTAATGTATAACAAAACATTCTATATTATGTGTAATACTTATAACAACTAATAAAATTAACCTATGTGATACAACTAGGAATATTTTAGTGCCTATTCATCAATTCTAAACATGTGAGTGACAATAGAGTCATTGTAAACTATTCTAAGTAGTAAAAACCTTTCTCGATTAAATTCCATATCAGAAAGCAGCTAGATTGATTACTTCATTTAAACCAGAGGGATACAATGTTTGGAATCTATAAATCCAAAATGTCTCTCTCTGGCGTAACCAAGTATATCTATTCACACCCGCTCTGGGGGCAATGTATTCCAGAGGGGTAATTTGATATGTTGGTGGTCACCATTGTGTTAGACTGTGCTGTGTCTTGATATATTATGTTTCATGCTGCGAGCTTTTATATTTCTCCAATGCTCGCTCCACCTAGTTTGAATATTCCTGCACGTGCGGCCCAAATATTGCAGTCCGCAATTGCATGTCAGCACATAGATTACATAACAGGTGCCGCAGTCAATTCTGTTTTTTATGTCAATAATTTCTACTGTGGTGTGGCATTTTATAGCTTTGCTCCCATGTGTGATGTGCTTACACATGTGGCACCTGGCTTTATTGCATCTATAGGTTCCTGTTCTCTCTTTATTGGCCAAGTCTCCAATAAGAGAAGACACAACACCTGAAGGATCAAGCGGATGTCTCAGGCCCGTAAGGACTGAAGTACTCAGGATCCAACTAGGAGGTCTGGACAGATATCCTAGACCAGGTCTAGAAAAACAGGGCACCCGGAAACCAGAGTTGGCCCAAACTAGGAACCCTTGCGTAACCATAGGAACACCTCAGACGGAGAACCCTAGGAGATGCCATCGCAGCCATATCCAAAAGTCCTAGGACACTGGACATTCCTGAAGCCACCCAGAGACAGAGAATATAACTCCTCCAGATTTGAGGGATAATACCCCCAAGACCAACAGCTAAGAAGCTGACAAGAAATTGCACATGTCTGCAACAGAGTCTGCAATATAGTCTCCAAAATGATCCACCTGGATCAACATCTCGGTAATCCCCCTAGACCAAGAGAGAAAACAATGAACGAGCATCGATGTAATGTCCCTTTAAGACATTCCACTCAATTCCTCCTGCCTATAAAACCACTCCCCTTTCTTCACATCATTGCTTGATTATTTTGTGCTTAGCCTGTTGTGTTCAACCTGTTCACAGCAGTCTCTTTCAAGTCTGACCTCTAATGCAAGTGCTTATTTTATTTAAGCAATCTCTATAGTTATTTACTGCTGTGTTACCTTGCTACTTTTTCAACTGTGAAGGATTCTTACTTTGGAACCTGCTTCCCTGCTTCAAGCAGCTCAGCATACTGGATCTTTTTCCTTTTGGATTCCTACACTGCATCAAGTCCCGGCTGCAAGGATCACTTCCTCATTTTTGCTCACCTGCTGCACACTGTCTGCAAAGCTCTCATCTGTTCCTCCCAGCAATCTCTCCTACCAAGTTGTAAGTAGATTGTTATCTAAAACATTGTTCACTGCTCTGAAAACTGGATCCAGTCCTTTCTTCATCTGCAACTAAGGTACAAACATTCATTAACTATTTATGCCATATGCTCCACCTTTTACAGGCATAACAAGCTGTTATAACCTCTGTTTGCTTAAGCTGCATATTAATCCACTGACTCAGTAATCACTTATGAACTCTCTTTTTTGACCAAGTGAAATTCATTACCTGTGACTGTTAACCTATCAACTCCTGTTACTAGTTGCATGAGATTTCTAAAGGCACAGATTGTGATATTAACTATATCTTGTCTGCTATCCATTATGTCTTATTAACTTGCTGGCACAGTTTTTTACCAGTTGTTACAGAATAACATTCTGGTTTCTTGTCCAGCTACATTTACAACCTTACATAATAATCAAGCCTATAAAGTTAAAGTTATATAGCTTAATGGATCCACAGGCAGTTAAAGCAGAGTTTGACACTCTCAATCAGAAAGTTGATTTTCTAGCAAGAGGGCTCACAGAACTTCAGGCAGAGAATGCTGCACTGAAAAATGTACTTAAAGATATTGTTGCCCCAAAATCTCCAGACCCTCCAGAACCTTTAATTAACCCACCTGCTGTTTTTTCTGGTAAAAGATCTGACTTCAGAGGTTTTAAAAACGCCTGTTACCTACTGTTTTCAATGAAGCCAAGAACTTACTGCACAGAGAAAATAAAGGTTTGCACTGCCATATCCTATCTTGCAGGTGAACCCAGGGCGTGGGCTAACCGCTTTTTTGAGACACAAAGTCAGTTGTTAGACTCACTAGATCAATTTTTTGCTGCAATGGCATCCCTTTATGAAGACAGCAATAGTCAAATAAACGCAGAAACAAAACTAAGAGCATTAAAACAAGGAAAACGTCCTGTGGAGGACTTTATAACAGAGTTCCAAATGTGGGCCACAGACACATTATGGAATGATATCACCTTGAGAAACCAGTTCAGACTGGGACTTAATGACACACTAAAGGATGAAATATCCAGACTTGATATGCCAGAAACTCTGACTGGACTTATTAAATTAGCAACTACACTGGACCGCAGACTTAGGGAACGCCGTTCAGAAAGACTGACTACAGAGACCACTTTAAAGAGACCCTCACCTATTTACACAGAAAGAGAATCCCATTTCCCCACACCAATGGAGATTGGTGTAATTAAAGCCCCACTAACCTCAGAGGAGAAAAATAGAAGACGCATCTCCAATTTGTGCCTCTATTGTGCCAGTAGAGACCACCCAGTAGCAACATGTCCCATACTACAGAGATCAAGGAAGGGTAAGCCATTACATTTATG
This sequence comes from Bombina bombina, assembly GCF_027579735.1. Lineage (NCBI taxonomy): Eukaryota > Metazoa > Chordata > Amphibia > Anura > Bombinatoridae > Bombina > Bombina bombina. Next base: position 467,370,849 of record NC_069502.1, on the reverse strand, counting down.
CAATACCTCCCTATATAACCACAACAATGCACTCACACTGATTTTATCTCTACAGTGGGATCGACTTCAAATCAAGACTGAGGCCATTGTTGATTCAGGGGCGTATGGGTGTTTTATGGATGCCACTTTTGTTAGTGCTAATAAAATACCGTGTGTTACAAAGCAAAAACCTCTGTTCATTAAAGTAATAGATGGTTCATTGATTCATAGTGGTCCTATAAAACAACACACCATACCTTTATTAATAACTACTACTGATGGTCACACAGAATATCAAAGCTTTGATATAATACCCTCAGCACTACATACCATCATCTTAGGTTTTCCCTGGTTAGTCAAACACAATCCCACTATAGACTGGAAACACTCAAAGATAACATTCCCCTCCTTATTTTGTAAAACCACTTGTTTTCAACAACAAACTATAGGAATGTTAGATGTTAGCATACCAACAGAGTATCAGGATTTAAGTGATGTGTTTGATTTAAAGGAAGCAGAGACTCTTCCTCCCCATAGGGATTTTGATTGTCCCATAGATTTGGTACCCGGAGCAGTAGTTCCATATGGGAAAATATATCCCCTCTCTCAAGATGAGTTACAGTATCTCAGAGAATATCTAGACGAGAATCTTAGGAAAGGTTTCATAGTACCATCTGTATCACCCGCAGCTGCCGGAATATTTTTTGTAAAAAATAAAGATCAATCATTAAGGGCCATTATAGATTACAGAGCTCTGAATGCAGTAACTGTAAAAAACCGTTATCCACTTCCACTCATCCCTGAACTTTTAGAACGTCTCAATGGTGCAACTATTTTCACCAAATTAGATCTGAAGGGGGCATATAATTTGATAAGAATTAAAGATGGGGATGAGTGGAAAACTGCATTCAGGACAAGATATGGCCTATTTGAGTATAAGGTCATGCCTTTCGGCCTTTGTAATGCCCCTGCCACTTTCCAACATTTTATAAATGAGATATTTAAAGACCTCATTGACGTGTGTGTTATAATCTACCTGGATGATATTTTAATTTATTCACGGACTACATCTGATCACATTAAACATGTTAGGTGGGTTTTGACAAGATTGCGTGAAAACAGGTTATTTGCTAAACTTGAAAAATGCCTTTTTCATGTCCATGAGATAAAGTTTCTTGGATACATAGTAACACCAGATCAAATCCGAATGGATCCAGATAAGTTATCTGCAATAAAGGATTGGCCAAGACCCACTAATGTGAAATCCTTACAGAGATTTCTGGGTTTTACAAATTTCTATCGCAAATTTATTCATAATTTTTCAACAATTGTTAAACCCCTAACCAGTTTAACCAGCAAAAATACTAAGTTTACCTGGTCTCCTCACGCAGAGGAAACTTTCCTTTTATTAAAAGATAGATTCATCTCTGCTCCTATATTGAATATACCTGACCATACTTGTCAGTTTATAGTTGAAGCAGATGCCTCAGACACTGGAATTGGGGCAGTTCTTTCTCAAAAGTCTAAATTAGACAATATACAACATCCCATAGCCTATTACTCCAGAACCTTACAACCAGCTGAAGCTAATTACTCCATAGGGGACAAGGAATTGTTAGCAGTCAAATCAGCACTAGAAGTATGGAGGCATATATTAGAGGGCACAAAGACTCCTTTTATAATATATACAGACCATAAAAACCTACAATATTTACGCCAAAGTAAAACTCTCTCCTCCCGTCAAGTGCGATGGAGTTTATTTTTGGACAGGTTTAACTTCCTGATTACTTATAGACCTGGACGTTTAAACACAAAAGCAGACGCATTGTCCCGCATCCATGAACAAAGCTTAAGGCCAGATCAAAATATGTATTTAATACCCCCACATAAGATAATAGGTCAGTTAACAACATTTGAGAATGACATTATCAGAGCACTCCAAACAGATGACCTACCTAATGATAGCCATCTAATAAAAGAAAATACTGGACTTTACACTTATCATAAAAAGTTATACATTCCAAAACAATTACGGAATTTTATCCTAAACTACTACCATGACAACCCATTATCAGGCCATCCAGGTATACATAAAACCAAAGAATTACTTTGCAGGGATTTCTGGTGGCCCAAAATATCAGATTCTGTACAGGATTATGTCAATTCCTGTGATGTTTGTGCCAGAAATAAAGTTGAAAGAAAGAAACCCATTGGATATCTTAATCCCTTACCTATACCAGAAATTCCATGGTCACTGATTTCTATGGATTTCATAGTGGAACTACCTCTATCTCAAAACCATAATACCATTATGGTCGTGGTCGATCATTTGACCAAGTTGGCCCATTTTGTTCCCTTAAAATCACTTCCCACCGCAACAGAGACCGCACAAGCTTTCATTAACAACATTGTGCGCTTACATGGCATACCACGGTCCATCATTACCGATCGCGGTACTCAGTTCACCTCTCATTTTTGGAAAACTCTTTGTACCAGTTTACGTATTCAACCAAGACTAACCTCATCTTACCATCCGCAGGCAAATGGTCTCACAGAAAGAGTGAATGGCTTACTTGAGCAATATTTACGTTGTTATATCACTCACCTACAGGACGATTGGATCTCTCTCCTTCCCTTGGCAGAGTATTCCTACAACAACTCAATTTCATCCTCCACTAGGGTAACACCTTTTTATGCTACTTATGGCTACCATCCTCAATCCATTCTACTATCACCAGATAGAAGGGCATCCCCTTCAGCTTCAACATACTTAACCAATTTACAAAACACTTTGACTTTACTAAAAGAACATTTAAACACTGCTAAAGCTGGGCAAAAACTTTATTATGATTTGAGACACAGGCCGTGTCCTGATTACAAACTGGGAGATCGAGTCTGGCTTTTCACCAAATACCTGAAACCGGCAGTGCCCTCCAAGAAGCTGGGCAGTCAATACATTGGTCCATTCCCCATTGTTCGAATTCTAAGTCCGACGTCTGTTACCTTGGACTTACCGAGACATTTCAGAATTCACCCCACATTTCATGTTTCGCTTCTGAAGCCCTATATCTCGAGCGCATCACGTTCACGTCCCCAGGCACCTCCACCGCCCATTCAGTTGGATGGTCAGGAAGAGTTTGAGCTTGAAACCATCTTGGACTCCAGAATCTCTCGTGGACGTTTGGAGTACCTCCTCCGTTGGAAGGGTTACGGTCCTGAGGAAGATTCTTGGGTACCTCGCTCCCGTGTTAATGCTCCTCAGCTGCTTAGGGCTTTCCATCTCCGTTATCCTGATAAACCTTCTACTGCATCCTCGGAGAGGATGTCCTGAGTGGGGGGATATGTAATGTCCCTTTAAGACATTCCACTCAATTCCTCCTGCCTATAAAACCACTCCCCTTTCTTCACATCATTGCTTGATTATTTTGTGCTTAGCCTGTTGTGTTCAACCTGTTCACAGCAGTCTCTTTCAAGTCTGACCTCTAATGCAAGTGCTTATTTTATTTAAGCAATCTCTATAGTTATTTACTGCTGTGTTACCTTGCTACTTTTTCAACTGTGAAGGATTCTTACTTTGGAACCTGCTTCCCTGCTTCAAGCAGCTCAGCATACTGGATCTTTTTCCTTTTGGATTCCTACACTGCATCAAGTCCCGGCTGCAAGGATCACTTCCTCATTTTTGCTCACCTGCTGCACACTGTCTGCAAAGCTCTCATCTGTTCCTCCCAGCAATCTCTCCTACCAAGTTGTAAGTAGATTGTTATCTAAAACATTGTTCACTGCTCTGAAAACTGGATCCAGTCCTTTCTTCATCTGCAACTAAGGTACAAACATTCATTAACTATTTATGCCATATGCTCCACCTTTTACAGGCATAACAAGCTGTTATAACCTCTGTTTGCTTAAGCTGCATATTAATCCACTGACTCAGTAATCACTTATGAACTCTCTTTTTTGACCAAGTGAAATTCATTACCTGTGACTGTTAACCTATCAACTCCTGTTACTAGTTGCATGAGATTTCTAAAGGCACAGATTGTGATATTAACTATATCTTGTCTGCTATCCATTATGTCTTATTAACTTGCTGGCACAGTTTTTTACCAGTTGTTACAGAATAACATTCTGGTTTCTTGTCCAGCTACATTTACAACCTTACAATCGATATTCCAGGAAATGACCTATCAAACTGATATGTCGAAAGAAAGGGTAGTTTCAGGACAAAAAGGGAGCAAACTGTCATATAATAATCATTGGAGATCTGGATCTCAACTGCAGTGTGTAGGAGAATGTCTAGGAAATAGTTGGAAAGCAGGATTTGCTGTCCTGTGATATTTGGTTACAGGAGTTTAGACTGAAGAGTCCCCTGATTTCTAGTAATGATGTCAGCACTAATAAAGAAGTAGTAAAGCCAGTATTAGTTAGGTAACTTATTTACAATGTCCATTTTATATATAGTAAGGAGGGGGTTAACATAATGTGGCAGGATGCCTTGATCCGGAAGCAACTCCGAATGCTGTGGTGACGTAGTGATTGTGGGTGTGCACACATCCACCAATCCGCTGTATGGATTTACTGACAGGCTAAGCTCAGTGACTTTAAGTGAGTTCGGTGGATTCCCAGAGGCACATAAAGCGGAACTGCAATGTCCGTTATAGTGTGATGTTTTCCCCCAAGGAATGACAAGGTTAGTTGTGCAGCTGTCGTGAGTACGGCAGAGGGGTGACCCTTAGATGATAATCGGTTTAGAGGAGGTGCACTGCACAGCTGGTAAGACTGTCCGTGTCACAATTGGAAAACGACAGAATTCAGTAGTTTCTCACATAAGACGAGATGAACCCCAGGGTAGGAGCTGTGTTCAGTTGAACTACATGCTACGTTAAACACTACATCAATTGGCAAGTAGCAGAGAGGCTCATGGGAATTTATAAAGAAGTCTTAAAGGAATAAGCACCACAGAAAAAGTCCCATGACACAAACACATTCTCTAGAGTGCCCAAAAATATGGGAGCAGACGAGAAGCAGCATGAGGAAGAAAATAAGCCGAAAATGCCTGAACTTCCAGAACCGATGACCCCACAACCATCCCCAGAAGGGAAAAAAGAAAAAGCCTAAGTCACCTCGACCCCTTAGAAAGAGGCACAGAGGTGAAAAACCTTTAAAAAAGAGTAGGCCAAAAGGAATACCCTAGGGGATATATAAATCTGCACCAACCTGGTACTCCAGATATTTAAGGAGTCATCTAAACCTCCAGTCCAATTGGGAATGAAGGATTCTAGCTCCGAAGTCAAAGAACCTTCAGAAACCCTTCATAGCAGGATCCGCTTCCAAAACCCCACCAACAATCAGGAGCAGCACCAAAAGGACTGAGTACAAACCCCTTGATGCCCCACCCAAAAAGAATCAATGAGAACCAGCCTGATATCAATGCACAAAAGGCCTCCTCTCTTAGTCCTGTCAAGGGCAGAGTCTTAAAACAAAAAGAATTAAACTCTCATGGATTTCCTCTCCATGAAAATCCCATCCCAATGGGAAGTTTTATCCATTCTGAAGGAGGAAACATAGCATAATGCTTCTCATGTGAGAGAGCAACTCACCACCCAACCAGGTCAGCCAGATACGCCAGCACCAAGTGGAAGGCTAGCGCCTGACCATGACTAGCCTGCTATAGAGGGCATTCCTGAACTGAACTAGGTCACAGAAAAATCAAAACCCCAGTAGGGATCGACAAAGGATCTATATAACTATGTAACTAACACCTTAACATGCAACTTCTGCAGAAGTGCCAAGTGACCACAAAATCGCTAGTATCAAATTCCAGAGAAGAGATGTATCCCAACAGGGAAACTATAACAAACATGAGCTTCTAAAAACAAAACAAACACATCCTAATCGGATCAACAAAAAAAGATGGCAGCACTCGCAGGTGAATGCACAAGAAAAATGGGTATACTAACAGGACCAGCCAATCAGAGACCCCATTCTCTCAAGCTCAGAACTGGAATAAGATACCCCAAATAAAAAGGTAAATTGGAGATGACCAGGAGATCAACTTCATCCACCCACTGCTAACACAGCTTGCCACCTGGGACAGAAGACCAAGGACCCCTAAACCCATCAGGACTGGGGTCCTCCAGCACTGCCAAAACATGCTGCAGCAGGACACGAAGGCGCCCCAGTCTATAACAAAAGGCAAAACTTACCTCTGCTGGGGAACTGATGACCCCGACCCCGAGGATTGGGCCCCTGAAGCCTCAGAGGCAACCGCTTCCCCAGAGGGCTGATCTGACCCAGACGATCCCCTGCCTGATGAGCGCTGGTTCACTGAACATGAACATTATCTTACTAACATCTCCCTCCCTGGAAGATGTAAATGCGTCAATACCAAAGAAATGGCCACGCGGAACCGTGCTGTAACCTCTGGAGGAAACAAGCCACCTTCCGGAGAAGGGGCAACGGCATTTGGGACACCTGCTTACATAGCCAAAGAAGGTTCTAGGGCACTCGCGACACGGGATATTGGGTCCCCAGGGATGATGTCTCAGGGGACTCTAAGTTCCCTGTTTTGGGAGAAAAGAGCACTCTAAAGCGGCATATGGAACATAACTGATGGGCTTGGATTACCCGGGCCATTTCATACTCTTCGCAAGAAGTAGAATCTGAATCTGAGACATTCGTCTCCAAAAAATCAGAATCCTCCATAACTAGGATAGAAATTATGGATAGGATAAAAAAAATTAAAACTGCACCTTACACCTCCAATGGCTGGGGCACTCACCACCTCCTATGACCCAGACAACTAGCAAAACAGACTCTCTCTGTCGCCACACGGTCAGGAATATAGAAATGGTGACTAGAAACATGACCACGACTGGTCACAAGGTACACCATGCAGGCCAAAGAAAAACACGCCAAAGTCACAAGGGCCGACTGACAGAAAAAGGCCGTTATGTTCCTATATAGCCACGAGCCCAAATATCACTACACATTAGCAGACAGAATCACATAACAAACATGATTAAATTCTCCCCTGTTCAATAACCCCATATTTAAGTAAAATGAAAAAATCTTACTGGAATCTACGCCGTGGAACAGGAACACGGCCCTTCAAGTGTGACAAATAGTAGCCTCGCTTCTGACATGGACTTGAGTGAATAAAACACTGATTGCTAAGGAGCTGTTAATATGAGTCGGGATGGTTTCGCAGAAAGACTCTCCTTGCATCTCCAGACTCTAACTTTCATCCATACTCTTACTGAGAGGCTAACAGGACTACTTAAAACTCCAGTCCTATTCTGAAGAGTACTACCCTTCATAAGAGACTATCTTGAATCTAGATAAAGGAGTCCCACTGAGACCCTGACTTCTTCGTTTACATTACATTCTTGTGACGAAAGGCAAAGAATGACTGGGGGATGAGGGAAGTGGGGAAGGTATTTAAGCCTTTGGCTGGGGTGTCTTTGCCTCCTCCTGGTGGCCAGGTTCTGAATTCCCAAAAGTAATGAATGCAGCTGTGGACTCTCCCAGTTTAAGAAGAAAACTCTGTTGCAACGGCCAAATGGATTTCCTTACCTTTTACCACTCTTCATTTTATTGGTTGAATGGTTTAACTACTTGAGAGGGGACTGAGAATTAGGAAGTAACTGCCCATATTATTAGTAGAGTTTTTGACTACCAATTACGTAGTCGTTCTTCCAGGTCACACAACTCATCATCATGGCCAATTATATTACTGTCTACTAATATTCCAATGGAGAAAGTTCAATGTGTTTAAAACAAGCAGAAGACTACCTGAAAGAGAACTTATTTCTTTATAAGATAAGATCACGTGCCGGCGAATTAGCCAATCGCATTGGTGCCTACTATGTGATTGATTTTATATGGCTTTATCACATTCTCAATCCTAGCCACATTAGGCTATTAGTGGTTCATATGGCTAATTATTTTTCAACCCTCTCACAAAAATAAAAAAGATTCTGCATAGTTATTATTAGAAAATTCCTTCCTATCAGATATATTGACCCCTCCTTTCTAATAAGAAGTAATACAAATATAGAATACTTACATTTCCTGATTATTAATTAAAACACCACAATAAACTTTATCAGGCTCAATAGAGGTGATTTGGTTAAATTGGGTACAAAAATATTTACAGTGTATTGTATCCTGCCAGAATGTGCTCCTCACCTTGGGGGTCCAGCATAATGTACCTAAATGAAATACCCCATGATGTCATGTTCCAGTTTTTGCGCAATACAGCGCAGACTAGACATGTGCGGTTCGTTTCGGATTAATTCGGAAATTCGGTAAATTCGGTAAATTCGGAGATTCGGATCGATTCGGATTTCCGAATTAAAATACTTCCGAATCTACCGAATGAATCCGAAATAGCTGCCGTATCTCCGAATAAATCCGAATTAGCTCGTTAAGATTCAGCATTTCCCCATAGGAAACAATGGGAGTTTCGGCTGAAAAAAAACTAACACCGCAGCCCCATTGTTTCCTATGGGGAAACACTAAGTCTGCACCTAACACCCTAACATGTACCCCGAGTCTCTAAACACCCCTAATCTAACACTTATTAACCCCTAATCTGCTGCCTCCGCTATCGCTGACACCTGCATTATTTTATTAACCCCTAATCTGCCGACCGAATATCGCCGCCACCTACATTATAACTATTAACCCCTAATCTGCTGTCCCTAACACCGCCGACCCCTACATTATAGTTATTAACCCCTAATCTGCCCCCCCCAACGTCGCCGCAATCTAACTACAAGTATTAACCCCTAATCTGCCGACCCGATATCGCCGCCGCCTACATTATAACTATTAACCCCTAATCTGCTGTCCCTAACACCGCCGACCCCTACATTATAGTTATTAACCCCTAATCTGCCCCCCCAAACGTCGCCGCAATCTAACTACAAGTATTAACCCCTAATCTGCCGACCCGATATCGCCGCCGCCTACATTATAACTATTAACCCCTAATCTGCTGTCCCTAACACCGCCGACCCCTACATTATAGTTATTAACCCCTAATCTGCCCCCCCCAACGTCGCCGCAATCTAACTACAAGTATTAACCCCTAATCTGCCGACCCGATATCGCCGCCGCCTACATTATAGCTATTAACCCCTAATCTGCTGTCCCTAACACCGCCGACCCCTACATTATAGTTATTAACCCCTAATCTGCCCCCCCCAACGTCGCCACAATCTAACTACAAGTATTAACCCCTAATCTGCCGACCGCAAATCGCCGCCACTATAATAAATGTATTAACCCCTAAACCGCCGCACTCCCGCCTCGCAAACACTATAATACATTTTATTAACCCCTAATCTGCCCTCCCTAACATCGCCGCCACCTACCTACAATTATTAACCCCTAATCTCCCGCCCCCATCGTCGCCGCTACTATAATAAGGTTATTAACCCCTAAACCTAAATCTAACCCTAACACCCCCTAACTTAAATATAATTTAAATAAAACGAAATAAGTTTACTATAGTTAAATAAATGAATCCTATTTAAAACTAAAGACTTACCTGTAAAATAAACCCTAAGATAGCTACAATATAACTAATAGTTACTTTGTAGCTATTTTAGGATTTATATTTATTTTACAGGCAACTTTGTATTTATTTTAACTAGGTACAATAGTTATTAAATAGTTAATAACTATTTAATAACTACCTAGCTAAAATAAATACAAATTTACCTGTAAAATAAATCCTAACCTAAGTTACACTAACACCTAACACTACACTGTCATTAAATTAACTAAATAAATGAATCCTATATAAAACTAAATACTTACCTGTAAAATAAACCCTAATATAGCTGCAATATAACTAATAGTTACATTGTAGCTATTTTAGCATTTATATTTATTTTACAGACAACTTTGTATTTATTTTAACTAGGTACAAAAGCTATTAAATAGTTATTGACTAATTAATAGCTACCTAGTTAAAATAATTACAAAATTACCTGTAAAATAAATCCTAAACTAAGTTACAATTAAACCTAACACTACACTGTCATTAAATAAATTAACTACAAGTACCTACAATTATCTACAATTAAATAAACTAAAGTACAAAACCCCCCCACTAAATTACAAAAAAAAAACAAACACTAAATTACAAAAAATAAAAAAATATTACAAGAATTTTAAACTAATTACACCTAATCTAAGCCCCCTAATAAAATAACAAAGCCCCCCAAAATAAAAAAAAATGCCCTACCCTATACTAAATTACAAAAGTTAACAGCTCTATTACCTTACCAGCCCTGAACAGGGCCCTTTGCGGGGCATGCCCCAAAGAAAACAGCTCTTTTGCCTGTAAAATAAAAACACAATCCCCCCCCCACATTACAACCCACCACCCACATACCCCTACTCTAACCCAAACCCCCCTTAAATAAACCTAACACTACCCCCCTGAAGATCTCCCTACCTTGAGTCGTGTTCACCCAGCCGGGCCGAAGTCTTCATCCGATGGGGCAGAAGAGGACATCCAGACCGGCAGAAGTCTTCATCCAAGCGGGGCAAGAAGAGGTCTTCCATCCATCATACAAGTACCAAAATACAAACAAACACTAAATTACCAAAAATAATAAAATATTACAATAATTTTAAACTAATTACACCTAATCTAAGCCCCCTACTAGCTATTAATATAGCTTCAATATAACTAATAGTTACATTGTAGCTATTTTAGGATTTATATGTATTTTACAGGCAACTTTGTATTTATTTTAACTAGGTACAATAGTTATTAAATAGTTAATAACTATTTAATAACTACCTAGCTAAAATAAATACAAATTTACCTGTAAAATAAATCATAACCTAAGTTACAATTACACCTAACACTACACTATCATTAAATTAACTAAATAAATGAATCCTATATAAAACTAAAGACTTACCTGTAAAATAAACCCTAATATAGCTGCAATATAACTAATAGTTACATTGTAGCTATTTTAGCATTTATATTTATTGTACAGGCAACTTTGTATTCATTTTAACTAGGTTCAATAGCTATTAAATAGATATTGACTATTTAATAGTTACCTAGTTAAAATAATTACAAAATTACCTGTAAAATAAATCCTAACCTAAGTTACAATTAAACCTAACACTACACTATCATTAAATAAATTAAGTACAAGTACCTACAATTAAATGCAATTAAAAAAACTAAACTAAAGTACAAACCCCCCCCACTAAATTACAAAAAATAAAAAAATATTACAAGAATTTTAAACTAATTACACCTAATCTAAGCCCCCTAATAAAATAACAAAGCCCCCCAAAATAAAAAAAATGCCCTACCCTATACTAAATTACAAAAGTTAACAGCTCTATTACCTTACCAGCCCTGAACAGGGCCCTTTGCTGGGCATGCCCCAAAGAAAACAGCTCTTTTGCCTGTAAAAAAAAAACACAATCCCTCCCCCCACATTACAACCCACCACCCACATACCCCTACTCTAACCCAAACCCCCCTTAAATAAACCTAGCACTACCCCCCTGAAGATCTCCCTACCTTGAGTCGTGTTCACCCAGCCGGGCCGAAGTCTTCATCCGATGGGGCAGAAGAGGACATCCAGACCGGCAGAAGTCTTCATCCAAGCGGGGCAAGAAGAGGTCTTCCATCCATCAAAAAAGTACAAAAAAACAAACAAACACTAAATTAGCAAAAATAATAAAATATTACAATAATTTTAAACTAATTACACCTAATCTAAGCCCCCTACTAGCTATTAATATAGCTACAATATAACTAATAGTTACATTGTAGCTATTTTAGGATTTATATTTATTTTACAGGCAACTTTGTATTTATTTTAACTAGGTACAATAGCTATTAAATAGTTAATAACTACCTAGCTAAAATAAATACAAATTTACCTGTAAAATAAACCCTAACCTAAGTTACAATTACACCTAACACTACACTGTCATTAAATTAACTAAATAAATTAATCCTATATAAAACTAAATACTTACCTGTAAAATAAACCCTAATATAGCTACAATATAACTGTCATGAACGCTTCCGTTCATCGCCGTGTCGCCGCGGCTCCCGGAACTTCTCTGTGTCTCTGACGTCATGTTGCTTAGCAACATGACGCTTCCTCTCACACCCTCTGATGACGGTTACGCTCCTGCCCTTTAAATCTCGGCGGGAGATCTGAATCTGGGCCCGTTTGTTTGTTTCCCTGGATTGTGAGTACCATATCAGTTTTGTTCTTCTGTGTACCGACTTCTGCCTGCCTGACCTAGCCTCTTGCCTAATCCCTACTTGCTGATATTTGGACATTGACTTCTGCCTGCCTGACCTTGCCTGTAGCTTTTACCCTTTTGCTGATACTTGGATGCCGACTTCTGCTTGCCTGACCTTGTCTTTTGCCTCTACCTTTTGCTGATATTTGGATGCCGACTTCTGCCTGCCTGACCTTGCTTTTGCCTTTACCTTTAAACCTATTCTTTGATAAACAAGACCTGCTTAAAGGGACATTTTACTTTTACAAGCTGCAAAAGAGAACTTTGCCTTTCTGTTTGTTATACACCTGCTTAAAGGGACATTTTACTTTTACAAGCTGCAAAAGAGAACTTTGCCTTTCTGTTTGTTATACACCTGCTTAAAAGGGACATTTACTTTTACAAGCTGCAAAAGAGAACTTTGCCTTTCTGTTTGTTATACACCTGCTTAAAAGGGACATTTACTTTTACAAGCTGCAAAAGAGAACTTTGCCTTTCTGTTTGTTATAAACCTGCTTAAAGGGACATTATACTTTTACAAGCTGCAAAAGAGAACTTTTCCTTTGTTTTACAAGCCTGCTAAAGAGGACCTTTTTCAGAAGCTTCAAGTAAGAGCATTTCCTTTTTGTTCTTTGTACTACTTAAAGGGACGTTTTATCCTTTGTGGCTTTCCTGCATTCTGGAACAATATTCATTTCTGTTATCTTCTAATCTGCTTCCTGAGTGGGTCACGTCCTGGATATTTCTCAGTGTGCTAGCGTGTGCTTTCAATTCACGCTAGCAGTTGGGTTACATCCCGGATTGATTCCAGAGCGGCTGACATTACAAACGGGCCATAAAAATGGACCCCACTGAATTATCTATGGCCGTGGCTCACCAGGGACAGCTCTTGGGTTCTCATGCCACTCACTTGCAGTCTCTGGACACTAAACTTGATCAAATTACTGCTCTATTACAAAATTTGGTTGCTACCGCACCTCCCAATCCTAATCCCAATCCAAATCCGATTGAGGCATTACCTCCTCCGATTCCTAACAATCAGTCTCAGGTACAACTAAGTCCCAGGATTCCTCTTCCGGATAAATATGATGGGAATCCTGAAGAATGTAGAGGCTTTTTGAATCAATGCCGTCTTCATTTCCGAAATAGCCCTACTCTCTTTGCTACTGCCTCTTCTAGAATCACGTTTCTTATTTCCTTAATGAAAGGAAAAGCCTTGGCTTGGGTGTCACCTTTGCTAGAAAAGAATGATCCTATACTGTTGGATGTTGATACATTTCTATCTACATTCTCAAACGTATTCGATAAACCTGGAAGGTCATCCGCTGCTGAAGCTACTCTCCTGGATTTACGTCAAGGAAATCAACCAGTCTCTCAATATGCAATTGAGTTCCGCACCCTTGCCTCTGAAACCACTTGGAATCAGGGAGCACTCAGAGCCGCTTTCCGTAAAGGACTTTCTGAGCGTCTCAAGGATGAATTGGTGTATCGTGAACTTCCAGAGTCCTTAGAAGCCTTAATAAATCTCTGTATCAGTCTCGACGCCAGGTTTCGTGAACGCCAACAAGAAAAGGATAGAACACAGAGGACTTCCACTCGAACTCCTTTTCGTTTAGCTCCTCGTTTTTCTAATCCAGTCACTCCAGCCTCTCCTACTACTGATCAGGCTGAACCCATGGAAGTAGGAAGTATAAAATTAACTGAGACTGAACGCTTGAGAAGACGGACTCTTGGCTTATGTCTGTACTGTGGCTTTAAAGGACATTTATTAAGGGATTGTCCTACTAGGCCAGTAAAAGCCAGGGCTTAACTCTAGTCCAGGGAACTGAGTTAAGCCAAAATAGTGGTCATTCCCTATACAAGAAACTCTTTGTTCCAGTAACTCTTCTAATTGGACATAAGAAGATCTATACCCAAGCTCTAATTGATTCTGGTGCTGGAGGTGTGTTCATTGACTCTACATTTGTTTCTACTCATTCTATACCCTTACTAAAGAAGGAGTATTCCATTTCAGTCTCTACGGTCAGTGGAGATCCTTTGGGTTCTGGATACATTCAGTTTTCTACTCAACCCTTAATCCTCACCGTAGGAATACTTCATTCTGAGACAATTTGTTTCGATGTCATTTCCACTCCGCAATTTCCCATTATCTTGGGATTACCCTGGCTCCAGATTCACAATCCCATTTTTTCTTGGACTTTCGGTGAACTCACTTCCTGGGGATCTACATGCCAGACTAAATGTCTTCAAAAGATTATTAAGTTACCACTCACTATTGCTCTCACAGTTGAAACTCCGGAATCCTTACCTATGCATTACCATGACTTTGTGGATGTCTTCTCCAAAAAAGAAGCTGAACGTCTTCCTCCTCATCGCCCTTTTGATTGTCCCATTGACCTCCTTCCTGGGGCTGCCTATCCTCGAGGCAAGACATATCCACTTTCTAAACCAGAAAACATGGCTCTGGAAGAATATATAAAAGACAATCTGGCTAGAGGATTTATTCGACCCTCCTCTTCCCCTGTAGGGGCCGGTTTCTTTTTTGTGGGAAAAAAGGATGGCGGATTAAGACCCTGTATTGATTATCGTGGATTGAATCAGATTACCATCAAGAACAGTTATCCTCTGCCCCTTATTCCTGAACTTTTTACTTATCTTCAGGGAGCCACCATTTTCACCAAACTCGACCTACGCGGTGCATACAACTTGATCCGTATACGCAAAGGAGATGAGTGGAAGACTGCCTTTAACACTCGATTTGGGCATTATGAATATTTGGTCATGCCCTTCGGGCTATGCAATGCTCCGGCGGTTTTCCAGCATTTTGTAAATGAGATCTTTCGTGATTTTTTGAATATTTTTGTTATCATATACCTGGACGACATCTTAATTTTTTCTCAGAACCACCAAGATCATGTGCACCACGTCAAGAAAGTACTTCAACGTCTAAGAGAATTCCATCTGTTTGCTAAACTGGAGAAATGTTCTTTCCATCAAAAATCCATACCCTTTCTGGGTTATGTAATATCGGCATCTGGATTCGAAATGGACCCTACTAAACTTTCTGCCATTTTGGATTGGCCTAGACCTGATTCTTTGAAGGCTTTACAACGTTTCCTAGGCTTCGCCAATTATTACAGAAAGTTCATCAAGAATTTTGCTACTATTACTTCTCCTCTTACTTCTCTCACAAGAAAAGGACAAAACTGTAAAGTATGGCCGTCTGAGGCTATAGAAGCTTTTGAATCTCTCAAAGAAGCTTTTTCCTCAGCTCCTATCCTTCGTCATCCAAATCCTGAGTTTCAATTTATTCTGGAGGTGGATGCTTCCTCTGTTGCTGCTGGAGCTGTTCTGTCTCAACGAATACCAGAGACTGGAAGGATTCATCCTGTTGCTTTTTTCTCTAAAAAATTCACTCCTTCCGAATTTAACTATGACGTAGGGAATAAAGAGTTGCTTGCCATCAAGATGGCATTGGATGAATGGAGACATTGGCTGGAAGGTACTTCTTTGCCATTTACTATACTTACTGATCATAAGAACCTTCTGTATCTCCAAACAGCCAAACGACTAAATTCCAGGCAAGCACGCTGGTCATTATTCTTCTCTCGGTTTCACTATAATTTGTCTTACATACCTGGTTCAAAAAATATTAAAGCAGACGCACTTTCCAGACAATTTCAAGATACCCCAGTTCCTGAGTCTGGTACCATTCTCCAACCTCATGAAGTCATTGCCCAGTTAACAACTTCTTGGTTACAAGAATTACAGTCCGCTCAAGAGCATCTTCCTTTGTCCTGTAAACCTCCCGATGGTTTACTCTTTGTTCCTGAACGCCTTCGTTCCAAGATTTTATTTTGGGCTCATGATAGTCCCCTTTCTGGACATCCTGGCATCAGTATTACCACTCGAAACCTCAAACAACATGTCTGGTGGCCTACACTCTCTCAAGATGTGAAGGATTGCGTCTCAGTATGCACACAATGTGCCATGAACAAAACTCCACGCCAACTTCCTTCAGGATTACTCCAACCATTGCCTATACCCCACCAGCCTTGGACTCATGTATCCATGGACTTTATTACCGATCTTCCCTTGTCCACTGGGAACAATACTATCTGGGTGGTGGTCGACAGGTTCACTAAGACGGCTCATTTTGTACCCTTGCCAGGATTACCATCTGCCAAAAGACTCTCTGAACTTTTTATTCTACATATTGTAAGAATCCATGGATTTCCTCTAGATATTGTTTCAGATAGAGGGGTACAATTCGTTTCTCGATTTTGGAGGTCACTTTGTAAACATTTTGGTACTACTATATCTCTCTCTACTTCTCACCACCCACAATCGAATGGTCAGACTGAAAGAGTAAACCAGTGTCTTGAAACATATCTTAGACATTATGTGGATCATTATCACTCTAACTGGACTTCTTACCTTCCTTTGGCTGAATTGGCCCATAATGCCCGGTACAATTCCTCCCTTCAGACTTCTCCTTTTCATGCAGCTTACGGATATCAGCCTAGGACATTCCATGCATACTTCCTCCACAGTGAATCCTGCTTCTGATCTTACAGCCCGAAGATTAACTCGACATTGGCAGAAGATACATCGTATTCTTTCTGTAACTTCTAGACGTTACAAGTTCTTTTCGGATCTTCGACGGAAGAAGGCTCCCAAATATCGCCCTGGTGATAAAGTTTGGATTTCCTCTCGATTTCTTCGCCTGAAACAACCTTCTAACAAATTGGGACCACGATATGTGGGTCCTTTCCGAATACTGGGTCAGGTATGTTCCACTGCTTATCGGGTAGCTTTACCCAAGTCTCTCAAAGTCCATCCGGTATTCCATGTTTCTCTTTTAAAACCTGTGATGATTAACAGGTATTCTAAGCCTTTTTCTAAACCTCCACCGTTATTGGTGCATGGACATCCTGAGTTTGAGATCAGCCATATTCTAGATTCCAAATTGCGGGGCAAGAAATTGTATTATCTCATTCATTGGAAGGGTTATCCAGTCACGGAACGTTCTTGGGAACCTGCTCATCAAGTAAATGCTCCTATATTGGTCAAGACCTTCCACAAGACTCATCCTGATAGACCTGGTCCTGTCCCCCGGAGGGGTCCTTGAGGAGGGGGTGCTGTCATGAACGCTTCCGTTCATCGCCGTGTCGCCGCGGCTCCCGGAACTTCTCTGTGTCTCTGACGTCATGTTGCTTAGCAACATGACGCTTCCTCTCACACCCTCTGATGACGGTTACGCTCCTGCCCTTTAAATCTCGGCGGGAGATCTGAATCTGGGCCCGTTTGTTTGTTTCCCTGGATTGTGAGTACCATATCAGTTTTGTTCTTCTGTGTACCGACTTCTGCCTGCCTGACCTAGCCTCTTGCCTAATCCCTACTTGCTGATATTTGGACATTGACTTCTGCCTGCCTGACCTTGCCTGTAGCTTTTACCCTTTTGCTGATACTTGGATGCCGACTTCTGCTTGCCTGACCTTGTCTTTTGCCTCTACCTTTTGCTGATATTTGGATGCCGACTTCTGCCTGCCTGACCTTGCTTTTGCCTTTACCTTTAAACCTATTCTTTGATAAACAAGACCTGCTTAAAGGGACATTTTACTTTTACAAGCTGCAAAAGAGAACTTTGCCTTTCTGTTTGTTATACACCTGCTTAAAGGGACATTTTACTTTTACAAGCTGCAAAAGAGAACTTTGCCTTTCTGTTTGTTATACACCTGCTTAAAAGGGACATTTACTTTTACAAGCTGCAAAAGAGAACTTTGCCTTTCTGTTTGTTATACACCTGCTTAAAAGGGACATTTACTTTTACAAGCTGCAAAAGAGAACTTTGCCTTTCTGTTTGTTATAAACCTGCTTAAAGGGACATTATACTTTTACAAGCTGCAAAAGAGAACTTTTCCTTTGTTTTACAAGCCTGCTAAAGAGGACCTTTTTCAGAAGCTTCAAGTAAGAGCATTTCCTTTTTGTTCTTTGTACTACTTAAAGGGACGTTTTATCCTTTGTGGCTTTCCTGCATTCTGGAACAATATTCATTTCTGTTATCTTCTAATCTGCTTCCTGAGTGGGTCACGTCCTGGATATTTCTCAGTGTGCTAGCGTGTGCTTTCAATTCACGCTAGCAGTTGGGTTACATCCCGGATTGATTCCAGAGCGGCTGACAATAACTAATAGTTACATTGTAGCTATTTTAGCATTTATATTTATTTTACAGGCAACTTTGTATTTATTTTAACTAGGTACAATAGCTATTAAATAGTTATTTACTATTTAATAGCTACCTAGTTAAAATAATTACAAAATTACCTGTAAAATAAATCCTAACCTAAGTTACTATTAAACCTAACACTACACTATCATTAAATAAATTAACTACAAGTACCTACAATTAAATACAATGAAATAAACTAAACTAAAGTATAAAAAAAACAAACACTAAATTACAAAAAATAAAAAAAAATTACAAGAATTTTAAACTAATTACACCTAATCTAAGCCCCCTAATAAAATAACAAAGCCCCCCAATAGAATGCGAGGTCAATCTGATTGGCTGATTCCATCAGCCAATCGGATTGAACTTGAATCTGATTGGCTGATTGAATCAGCCAATCAGATTTTTCCTACCTTAATTCCGATTGGCTGATAGAATCCTATCAGCCAATCGGAATTCAAGGGACGCCATCTTGGATGACGTCACTTAAAGGTACAGTCACTTAGTCGTCGGATCAAGAAAGAAGAGGATGCTCTGCGTGGGATGTCTTCAGGATGCTGCCGCTCCGCTCCGGATGGATGAACAGAGAAGATGCCGCCTGGATCAAGACTTCTGATGGATGGAAGACCTCTTCTTGCCCCGCTTGGATGAAGACTTCTGCCGGTCTGGATGTCCTCTTCTGCCCGATCGGATGAAGACTTCGGCCCGCTGGGTGAAGATACGGTAGAGAGATCTTCAGGGGGGTAGTGTTAGGTTTATTTAAGGGGGGTTTGGGTTAGAGTAGGGGTATGTGGGTGGTGGGTTGTAATGTGGGGGGGGGGTATTGTGTTTTTTTTTTACAGGCAAAAGAGCTGTTTTCTTTGGGGCATGCCCCGCAAAAGGCCCTTTTAAGGGCTGGTAAGGTAATAGAGCTGATTACTTTTGTAATTTAGTATAGGGTAGGGCATTTTTTTATTTTGGGGGGCTTTGTTATTTTATTAGGGGGCTTAGATTAGGTGTAATTAGTTTAAAATTCTTGTAATTTTTTTTATTTTTTGTAATTTAGTGTTTGTTTTTTTTGTACTTTAGTTTAGTTTATTTCATTGTATTTAATTGTAGGTACTTGTAGTTAATTTATTTAATGATAGTGTAGTGTTAGGTTTAATAGTAACTTAGGTTAGGATTTATTTTACAGGTAATTTTGTAATTATTTTAACTAGGTAGCTATTACATAGTAAATAACTATTTAATAGCTATTGTACCTAGTTAAAATAAATACAAAGTTGCCTGTAAAATAAATATAAATGCTAAAATAGCTACAATGTAACTATTAGTTATATTGTAGCTATATTAGGGTTTATTTTACAGGTAAGTATTTAGTTTTATATAGGATTAATTTATTTAGTTAATTTAATGACAGTGTAGTGTTAGGTGTAATTGTAACTTAGGTTAGGGTTTATTTTACAGGTAAATTTGTATTTATTTTAGCTAGGTAGTTATTAACTATTTAATAGCTATTGTACCTAGTTAAAATAAATACAAAGTTGCCTGTAAAATACATATAAATCCTAAAATAGCTACAATGTAACTATTAGTTATATTGTAGCTATATTAATAGCTAGTAGGGGGCTTAGATTAGGTGTAATTAGTTTAAAATTATTGCAATATTTTATTATTTTTGCTAATTTAGTGTTTGTTTGTTTTTTTGTACTTTTCTGATGGATGGAAGACCTCTTCTTGCCCCGCTTGGATGAAGACTTCTGCCAGTCTGGATGTCCTCTTCTGCCCCATCGGATGAAGACTTCGGCCCGGCTGGGTGAACACGACTCAAGGTAGGGAGATCTTCAGGGGGGTAGTGCTAGGTTTATTTAAGGGGGGTTTGGGTTAGAGTAGGGGTATGTGGGTGGTGGGTTGTAATGTGGGGGGGGGGGTTGTGTTTTTTTTTACAGGCAAAAGAGCTGTTTTCTTTGGGGCATGCCCCGCAAAAGGCCCTGTTCAGGGCTGGTAAGGTAATAGAGCTGTTAACTTTTGTAATTTAGTATAGGGTAGGGCATTTTTTTTATTTTGGGGGGCTTTGTTATTTTATTAGGGGGCTTAGATTAGGTGTAATTAGTTTAAAATTCTTGTAATATTTTTTTATTTTTTGTAATTTAGTGGGGGGGGGTTGTACTTTAGTTTAGTTTTTTAATTGTATTTAATTGTAGGTACTTGTAGTTAATTTATTTAATGATAGTGTAGTGTTAGGTTTAATTGTAACTTAGGTTAGGATTTATTTTACAGGTAATTTTGTAATTATTTTAACTAGGTAGCTATTAAATAGTCAATATCTATTTAATAGCTATTGTACCTAGTTAAAATAAATACAAAGTTGCCTGTACAATAAATATAAATGCTAAAATAGCTACAATGTAACTATTAGTTATATTGCAGCTATATTAGGGTTTATTTTACAGGTAAGTCTTTAGTTTTATATAGGATTCATTTATTTAGTTAATTTAATGATAGTGTAGTGTTAGGTGTAATTGTAACTTAGGTTAGGGTTTATTTTACAGGTAAATTTGTATTTATTTTAGCTAGGTAGTTATTAAATAGTTATTAACTATTTAATAGCTATTGTACCTAGTTAAAATAAATACAAAGTTGCCTGTAAAATAAATATAAATCCTAAAATAGCTACAATGTAACTATTAGTTATATTGTAGCTATATTAATAGCTAGTAGGGGGCTTAGATTAGGTGTAATTAGTTTAAAATTATTGTAATATTTTATTATTTTTGGTAATTTAGTGTTTGTTTGTATTTTGGTACTTGTATGATGGATGGAAGACCTCTTCTTGCCCCGCTTGGATGAAGACTTCTGCCGGTCTGGATGTCCTCTTCTGCCCCATCGGATGAAGACTTCGGCCCGGCTGGGTGAACACGACTCAAGGTAGGGAGATCTTCAGGGGGGTAGTGTTAGGTTTATTTAAGGGGGGTTTGGGTTAGAGTAGGGGTATGTGGGTGGTGGGTTGTAATGTGGGGGGGGGATTGTGTTTTTTTTTTTTACAGGCAAAAGAGCTGTTTTCTTTGGGGCATGCCCCGCAAAGGGCCCTGTTCAGGGCTGGTAAGGTAATAGAGCTGTTAACTTTTGTAATTTAGTATAGGGTAGGGCATTTTTTTTATTTTGGGGGGCTTTGTTATTTTATTAGGGGGCTTAGATTAGGTGTAATTAGTTTAAAATTCTTGTAATATTTTTTTATTTTTTGTAATTTAGTGTTTGTTTTTTTTTGTAATTTAGTGGGGGGGTTTTGTACTTTAGTTTATTTAATTGTAGATAATTGTAGGTACTTGTAGTTAATTTATTTAATGATAGTGTAGTGTTAGGTTTAATAGTAACTTAGGTTAGGATTTATTTTACAGGTAATTTTGTAATTATTTTAACTAGGTAGCTATTAATTAGTCAATAAATATTTAATAGCTTTTGTACCTAGTTAAAATAAATACAAAGTTGCCTGTAAAATAAATATAAATGCTAAAATAGCTACAATGTAACTATTAGTTATATTGCAGCTATATTAGAGTTTATTTTACAGGTAAGTATTTTGTTTTAAATATGATTCATTTATTTAGTTAATTTAATGACAGTGTAGTGTTAGGTGTTAGTGTAACTTAGGTTAGGATTTATTTTACAGGTAAATTTGTATTTATTTTAGCTAGGTAGTTATTAAATAGTTATTAACTATTTAATAACTATTGTACCTAGTTAAAATAAATACAAAGTTGCCTGTAAAATAAATATAAATCCTAAAATAGCTACAAAGTAACTATTAGTTATATTGCAGCTATCTTAGGGTTTATTTTACAGGTAAGTCTTTAGTTTTAAATAGGATTCATTTATTTAACTATAGTAAACTTATTTCGTTTTATTTAAATTATATTTAAGTTAGGGGGTGTTAGGGTTAGGGTTAGATTTAGGTTTAGGGGTTAATAACCTTATTATAGTAGCGGCGACGATGGGGGCGGGAGATTAGGGGTTAATAATTGTAGGTAGGTGGCGGCGATGTTAGGGAGGGCAGATTAGGGGTTAATAAAATGTATTATAGTGTTTGCAAGGCGGGAGTGCGGCGGTTTAGGGGTTAATACATTTATTATAGTGGCGGCGATTTGCGGTCGGCAGATTAGGGGTTAATACTTGTAGTTAGATTGCGGCGACGTTGGGGGGGGCAGATTAGGGGTTAATAACTATAATGTAGGGGTCGGCGGTGTTAGGGACAGCAGATTAGGGGTTAATAGCTATAATGTAGGCGGCGATATCGGGTCGGCAGATTAGGGGTTAATACTTGTAGTTAGATTGCGGCGACGTTGGGGGAGGCAGATTAGGGGTTAATAACTATAATGTAGGGGTCGGCGGTGTTAGGGACAGCAGATTAGGGGTTAATAGCTATAATGTAGGCGGCGGCGATATCCGATCGGCAGATTAGGGGTTAAATAATGTTATTATAGGGTTTGCGATGTGGGGGGGCCTCGGTTTAGTGGTTCATAGGTAGTTTATGGGTGTTAGTGACTTAGTGTACTAAATGGGTGTTAGTGTAGTAAAAACATACCGAATTTCGGAACGGAATAGAACCGAATTCAGCCGAATCCGAATAAATCCGAAACGAATTTATTCGGATCCGAATAAATCCGAAACGAATTTATTCAAATTTTGCCGAATCAGATTCGATCCGAAACGAAATTCTAAAAGTCCGAATCGATCCGAACCGAAAACGAACCGAATTTTTTAGCGGTGCACATGTCTAGCGCAGACAGTGAAGACGCTGTGTACCCATTGCGGGCAATCAAGCGTGGTTGAAATAAGCAGACTCCAAGTCTGTCAGGGAATGCGGCTGACTCAAGAAACATCAGCCACATCAGAGGTCTGGTAAGACACCACAAATTCTCACAGAGACTACGTTACACTGACCGATCAGTAATTCAACGTATTACTCTTTGCCTTTTTTGAGTGGCATACCAGACATATAGGACTTTGCCTTCTCACAAGTGAATCTAAAAGACTGTTTTGGAATAATATATCACAATACTGTATCATCCCTACAGAAGATCTGACTGCAATATTAGCATTTTTTGCACATATTCCTATGCTCTTTTTTAACACAGTATAAGATTGGATGATATGCTTCTTTTAATATGTTTATAATATGCTTTTATAGTTTATATGTTTTTATAGTTAATATGTATGAGAGGCTCTTATGAAATATAGGGTTCCTTTAGAGGTGTGGCCACATCCTAACCTTTAACTACATGTTTTTTGTTGTATTCTTTTTTTTTATTATTCTATTCTATTTTAAATATGTTTTTAATATATATTGATTAAATCCTGCATACATTCTTTAGGAAGTTCTCTTCCCTTGCATTTATGCAGTGTTTTTATTTTATACACAACTTATAAAAGTATCTTACTACATTCACTTAGATATACCCCTCAGCTCCTCACAGAGCGCCACTCAATATCTTTCTTTTAAACTAACTTCCCCAACCGTGCCAGAGAGATCATGGTATACTTTCTGAGTTGGCATAGAGGAATAGATAAGGGTCCCGATTAACTGTTTAACTCCTTCAGCACTTAAATATCTTGTTCTGTAAAGATGTTAAAAAATGATATGGCAATGGAATTGGAAGAGTTTTCAAGAGATACAAAAGGCTTGGGAGGACAATAATTTTATTAACTGTGATCCTACCTAACCACAATATCTAGTTCATTCTCCAGGACAAAAGGTTTGCAATAATTGAGGCTTGAAGAGTCTTAGGGGCATATTTATCAAGCTCCATATGGAGTCTAAGACCGCTGCTCTATAACTTGTCCACCTGCTCTGAGGTTGCGGACAGAAATCAACCCAATTGAATTACGATCGGGTTGATTGACACCCCCTGCTAGCGGACGATTGGTGGCATTGCACCAGCAGTTCACAAGAACTGCTGGTGCAATGATCATATCATGTCCGCTCGCACATTGATACATATGCCCCTTAGAGTAAGCTGAAAACATAGGCATTTTAAGAACCGTTGTTGCCAATGGAAAGGGCACACCGTTCTTTCTTTTTGCTCATCTTCTACTAAGAGACTGACATTTAAGATTTTGAACTTACTCTCATTGATGAGGAAATTAGAAACCTTTACAAACTCTTCAAATTGTTGCAAAATAAGTGGAATGAAAATCAAAAGTTTTGTCATATTTAAAGGACAACCATCCACATAGAGCATAGTTTTAAGATGAAACTCTACTATTTTCATCCCTTCTATTCTAGGATGTTTCTGTATTTTTATTTTAAGGGCTTTAATTGTGCATGAAAATAAAAGAGGCAATCTTGTCTGGTCCCATTTGCAGTACAGAAGGGATCTGACAAGGTTCCAATCACTATCAAAAGATTAAGAATAAAGTCAGACCCTAGTCCCTTTTTATTAAGCATAGCCTGTAGAAACTGCCAACAAACGCAGTCAAAAGCTTTCACCACATCTGCTGAAATAACCACCAGCAGGACTTGATGGGATAAAGTATAAGCAATTAACTGGACCGCCCTACCATTGTTATCTTTTTCTTCTCTAGAATGCACAAAACCTACCTGATCTCCACGTATTAGGTTGGGTAGCAGAGTATTTAGACTATTTGCCAGTAATTTAGTACAGATTTTAAGATCAGTATTCAGAAGCAAAATTGGCCTATAATTCTCTACTTTGTTAGTATCTCTGATTGGCTGAGGGATAATAGTGATATGTGCCTCTAATACATGATAGGATGCAACACCCTCCACACATCATGTACAGATAAGTCCTTAACTTTATTAATCATAATCACCCGTTGCAGGGTGGAGGAGGAATAAGTAGAATTATCTATGGACATGCTAATACAATATGTTAAAATCTCCTCCTATAACCAATGATCCTTTCTACTTTTTAAGAATTTTATCAGTAAAGTATTTAAAGGGACAGATAACACCTTTACGACCCATTCCCCAACTTTGCACAACCAACATTGTTATATTAATATACTTTCTAATCTCTAAAGCTTTAAATCTCTGCCCATTTCTAAGCCACTACAGGCTGCCTCTTATCTCTTATTTTATTAGCTTTCACAGCCAGACAGTGCTAGTTCATGTGTACTATAAAGGTAACACTGTGCCTACTTTGTGGAGTTATGCAGGAACTAGCACTTACTGTCTAAAATGCATTTCTGTAAAAAGAACTGAGATATGGGGGCAGTCTACTGAGGCTTAGATACAAGGTAATCACACAGGTAAAACGTATATCAATATAACAGTGTTAGTTATGCAAAACTGGGGAATGAGTAATAAAGGGATTTACACATCTGATGGAAAGTTCAGGAAATTCACTGGTTTACCCCATGCAAAGTTAATAACTTTAGCAAACAATAATAAAAAAACAATTGCATGTTGAATAATGACAGAGCCATTTCTGCTCTCTTGACCCTGACGGTCAAATGATTCTCCAGCTTGGAGAGAAATTTAAGTGCTGTCTTCACAGGGGCTGAACTCACTGAATGCTCAAAAGAAAGAGGGAGGCACTCTCCAGGACTGTGAGATCTCTCTCATTCTTGTATATGAAGGAGAGACAAGCCCAGTGCAGTATAGTACTCCTTTATATGAGTTTTGTTACACTTACACTTTGTGCATTGTAATTTATATTACTTTACACTTCAGAATGGGTCCTATCAGTATTATTACATTCAAGATTTCCACTTTCTATTTTCTATTTTAATACATTTAGATTTAGATCCAGTACTGATTGTACAAATTCTGATTATGTTTTGAACGTTTCTGTGTTACTTTATAAATTATAATAATACTTTATATACTTCTGTGTATCTTTTACAAATTACATTGCACAATGTATTTTCTCCATTGCATAAATAAAACTGACAGTTTCAGAAAATGGGAGCGACAGGGCAGTTCCCTGGACTGAACAGGAGAGTTCCTATGGTATGTCTGAAGTTCTAATAAAGAAAGGTCTGTCAGTTCGTTTGTAAAAACAAAGCTTTTATTATCCAATTTTAAAAAGCAGAAGAAACAGCAACTTCCACCCAGAGAGAGCGCAACATCAGACTAGCTTACGTGTTTTGGCTTTATGCCGTAATCATAGCCATTGGTGTTAGGACCTCTCAGCCTGTTATTTAAAACACATAGAAAACTCCTATTGGTTTAAACATAATTGCAAAATTACAAAAATCACGCCCCCTCTGTGAAATAATTAGACCTTACATTAACACGCTATACAGCTTTAGGATTCTGAAAGTGATAAAAAAATGTGTGATGTATCTAAAGGGATACAGCAGACGATGAAAAGGTATTAGGTATGAATTATAATATATAAACCAGATGATACAACATACATATATGTATATCATACACAAAACGGGTAAATCAAATTATTGTCCTAATCACTTATACATCTCGTAGTCGGGTCCCTAAAGAATTAATCGCTCCATACGTTATGGTCTTATCCAAAAAAGATGTATATCAATACATACTAATGCAAATATAAAATATTTAAATTCATGTCCCCCTCAACGGTGATATGTAAATTAAAATGAAATACATAATAATGCCCGCTTTATAACATATACATATATATACTAGTAATTTTATAACAGCTAGATTACGAGTTTTGCGGTATGAGGGGTGCGGTATTAACTTGCATTATTGTCACTGCTCACTTTCCTACAGCGCTGGTATTACAGGTTTTCATAAACCCGGTGTTAACAGGCAAGAAGTGAGCATAGAGCAAAATTGTGCTCCATACCGCACTCCAATACCAGCGCTGCTTAAGTCAGCGGTGAGCTGGTTTTACGTTCTCGTGCACGATTTCCCCATATACATCAATGGGGAGAGCCGGCTGAAAAAAGCATAACACCTGCAATAAAGCAGCGTAAAGCTCCGTAAAGCAGCCCCATTGATTCCTATGGGGAAAGAAAATTTATGTTTACACTTAACACCCTAACATGAACCCTAAGTCTAAACACCCCTAATTTGATGCTCTGAATGCTGATTGGAACAGCCAATAGAATGTGAGATCAGCCAATAGGATTGAAGATCAGCCAATAGAATTCTAGCAGCCAATCAGAATTCAAGGGACACCATCTTGGATGACGTCATTTAAAGGAACCTTCATTTGTCGTTAGTCGTTGGAAGAAGAGGATGCTCCATGCCGGATGTCTTGAAGATGGACCTGCTCCGTGCCGCATGGATGAAGATAGAAGATGCTGTATGGATGAAGACTTTTGCCTGTCTGGAGGACCACTTCTGCCGGCTTGGATGAAGACTTCTCCTGGCTTTGTTGAGGACTTCTTTCCGCTTCGCTGAGGACTTCTCCCGGCTTCGTTGAGGATGGATGTCCAGTCTTCAAAACTGTAAGTGGATCTTCGGGGGTTAGTGTTAGGTTCTTTTAAGGGTGTATTGGGTTGGTTTTAGTTTTAGATTAGGGCTTTTGGGTTGAAAAGAGCTGAATGCCCTTTTAAGGGCAATACCCATACAAATGCCCTTTTCAGGGCAATGGGGAGCTTAGGTTTTTTTAGTTAGGATTTTATTTGGGGGGTTGGTTGTGTGGGTGGTGTGTTTTACTGTTGGGGGGTTGTTTGTATTTTTTTTACACGTAAAAGAGCTGATTTCTTTGGGGCAATGCCCAGCAAAAGGCCCTTTTAAGGGCTATTTTAAGTTTAGTTTAGGCTAGGGATTTTTATATTTTGAGGGGGGCTTTTTTATTTTGATAGGGATATTAGATTAGGTGTAATTAGTTTAAATATCTGATAATTTCTTTTTTATTTTGTGTTGTTTTTTTTAATTTGGGTAATTGTATTTAATTTAGGTAATTTATTTAACTGTAGTGTAAGGTTAGGTGTTAGTGTAACTCAGGTTAGGTTTTGTTTTGCAGGTAAATTTGTATTTATTTTAGCTAGGTAGTTAGTAAATAGTTAATAACTATTTAGTAACTATTCTACATAGTTAAAATAAATACAAATGGGCCTGTAAAATAAAAATAAACCCTAAGCTAGCTACAATGTAACTATTAGTTATATTGTAGCTAGCTTAGGGTTTATTTTACAGGTATTTAGTTTTAAATAGGAATTATTTAGGTAATGATAGGAAATTTTATTTAGATTTATTTTAATTATATTTAAGTAAGGGGGTGTTAGGGTTAGACTTAGGTTTAGGGGTTAATAAGTTTAGTATAGTGGCGGACTGGCGGTGACGTTTGGGGCGGCAGATTAGGGCTTAATAAATGTAGGTAGGTGGCGGCGATGTTAGGGGCAGCAGATTAGGGGTTAATAATATTTAACTAGTGTTTGCGAGGCGGGAGTGCAGCAGTTTAGGGGTTAACATGTTTATTCTAGTGGCGGCGATGTCCGGAGCGGCAGATTAGGGGTCAATAATTTTATTTTAATGTTTGCGATGCAGGAGGGCCTCAGTTTAGGGGTTAATAGGTAGTTTATGTGTGTTAGTGTACTTTTTAACACTTTAATTATGAGATTTATGCTACAGCTTTGTAGTGTAAAACTCATAACTACTGACTTTAGATTGCGTTACGAATCTTGCGGTATAGGCTGTACCGCTCACTTTTTGGTCTCCCAGAAAAAGCTTGTAATATCGGCGCTATGGAAGTCCCATTGAAAAAAGACTTTACGCAAATTGCATAATTTAATTTGCAGTACGGCCAAAAAAATGTACGGTTCCCCTAAACCTGCAAGGCTCGTAATACCAGCGGGAGTGAAAAAGCAACGTTATGAGCCTTAACGCTGCTTTTTTACTCATACCGCAAAACTCGTAATCTAGCCGTAAGAAAATACTAAATGCAATCACATGATATTCTATACAGTGATTCTATATTAAATTAAGTAAATAAGTGGAAACAATATATAAATTGCCAACATCAGCAATGTACAAAGTGCGATGTATGAAAGATATTATCGCCTAGATTTAGAGTTCTGCGTTAGCCGTCAAAAGCAGAGTTAAGGGGTCCTAACGCTGCTTTTTACTGCCCGCTGGTATTTAGAGTCAGTCAGGAAAGGGTCTAACGCTCACTTTCCAGCTGCAACTTTTCCATACCGCAGATCCCCTTTCGCCATTTGAGTATCCTATCTTTTCAATGGGATATTCCTAATGCCGGTATTTAGAGTCTTGGCTGAAGTGAGCGGTAGAGCCTCTACCGACAAGACTCCAGCTGCAGAAAAAAGTCAGGAGTTAAGAGCTTTATGGGCTAACGCCGGTTCATAAAGCTCTTAACTACTGTGCTCTAAAGTACACTAACACCCATAAACTACCTATGTACCCCTAAACCAAGGCCCCCCCCACATCGCCGCCACTCTAATAAAAATTTTTAACCCTTAATCTGCCGACCGCACACCGCCGCCACTTACATTATCCCTATGTACCCCTAATCTGCTGCCCCTAACATCGCCGACACCTACATAATATTTATTAACCCCTAATCTTCCCCCCCAACATCGCAGCTACCTTACCTAAACTTATTAACCCCTAATCTGCCGACCGGACCTCACCGCTACTCTAATAAATGTTTTAACCCCTAAAGCTAAGTCTAACCCTAACCCTAACACCCCCCTAAGTTAAATATAATTTTTATCTAACAAAATAAATTAAATATTATTAACTAAAGTCTTCCTATTTAAAACTAAATACTTACCTGTAAAATAAACCCTAATATAGCTACAATATAATGAATAATTATATTGTAGCTATTTTAGGATTTATATTTATTTTACAGGCAACTTTGTATTTATTTTAACTAGGTACAATAGCTATTAAATAGTTATTTACTATTTAATAGCTACCTAGTTAAAATAATTACAAAATTACCTGTAAAATAAATCCTAACCTAAGTTACAATTAAACCTACACTACACTATCAATAAATGAATTAAATAAATTACCTACAATTACCTACAATTAAATAAACTAAACTAAATTACACAAAAAAAAACACTAAATTACAAAAAATAAAAAAAGATTACAAGAATTTTAAGCTAATTACACCTACTCTAAGCCCCCTAATAAAATAACAAAGCCCCCCAAAATAAAAAATTCCCTACCCTAATCTAAATTAAAATAGTTAACAGCTCTATTACCTTACCAGCCCTTAAAAGGGCTTTTTTGCGGGGCATGCCCCAAAGAAATCAGCTCTTTTGCCTGTAAAAAACACAATACCACGCCCCAACATTACAACCCACCACCCACATACCCCTACTCTAACCCAAACCCCCCTTAAATAAACCTAACACTACCCCCTGAAGATCTCCCTACCTTGAGTCGTCTTCACTGTTCAGATCAGCCAATAGAATGCGAGCTCAATCTGATTGGCTGATTGGATCAGCCAATCCGATTGAACTTGAATCTGATTGGCTGATTCAATCAGCCAATCAGATTTTTCCTACCTTAATTCCGATTGGCTGATAGAATCCTATCAGTCAATCGGAATTCGAGGGACGCCATCTTGGATGACGTCACTTAAAGGAACCTTCATTCATCGTCTAGTCATCGGGAGAAGAAGATGTTCCGCACCGGAGGTCTTGAAGATGTAGCCGCTCCTCGTCGGATGGATGAAGATAGAAGATGCCGCTTGGATGAAGATGTTTGCCGGTCCGGATGTCCTCTTCTGCCCAGATAGGATGAAGACTTCTGTCGCTCTGGATGTCTTCTTTTGGTCCATCGCTGCTCGGCTGTGTGAAGACGACTCAAGGTAGGGAGATCTTCAAGGGGGTAGTGTTAGGTTTATTTAAGGGGGGTTTGGGTTAGAGTAGGGGTATGTGGGTGGTGGGTTGTAATGTTGGGGGGTGGTATTGTGTTTTTTTTACAGGCAAAAGAGCTGATTTCTTTGGGGCATGCCCCGCAAAAAGCCCTTTTAAGGGCTGGTAAGGTAATAGAGCTGTTAACTAATTTAGTATTTTTTTTTTTTTGGTAATTTAGTTTATTTAATTGTAGGTAATTGTAGGTAATTTATTTAATTAATTTATTGATAGTGTAGTGTCAGGGTTAATTGTAACTTAGGTTAGGATTTATTTTACAGGTAATTTTGTAATTATTTTAACTAGGTAGCTTTTAAATAGTAAATAACTATTTAATAGCTATTGTACCTAGTTAAAATAGATACAAAGTTGCCTGTAAAATAAATATAAATCCTAAAATAGCTACAATATAATTATTTGTTATATTGTAGCTATATTAGGGTTTATTTTACAGGTAAGTATTTAGTTTTAAATAGGAAGACTTTAGTTAATAATATTTAATTTATTTTGTTAGATAAAAATTATATTTAACTTAGGGGGGTGTTAGGGTTAGGGTTAGACTTAGCTTTAGGAGTTAATACATTTATTAGAGTAGCGGCGAGGTCCGGTCGGCAGATTAGGGGTTAATACTTGAAGTTAGGTGTTGCCGATGTTAGGGAGGGCAGATTAGGGGTTAATACTATTTATTATAGTGTGTTAGGTGCAGACTTAGAAAGTGTTTCCCCATAGGAAACAATGGGGCTGCGTTAGGAGCTGAACGCTGCTTTTTTGAAGGTGTTAGGTTTTTTTTCAGCCCAAACTGCCCCGTTGTTTCCTATGGGGATATCGTGCATGAGCACATTTTTCCAGCTAGCCGCTACCGTAAGCAATGCTGGTATTGAGAGTTGAAGTGGCGGTAAATATGCCTGTATGCTCCCTTTTTGGAGCCTAACGCAGCCCTTCAGAGAACTCTCAATACCAGCATTATTTAAAAGGTGCGGGAGAAAAAAAAACATGCGTAGCTAACGCACCCCTTTGGCCGCAAAACTCTAAATCTAGCCGTATATGTTTTATATTATAGCAAACTTCTGTAAGCTAATATGAAAACATATGTGAATACAGGAATTAAAATGCCACCAATAAAACATCTTCTGGACCAAGCCACATGTCACACTTATTGTATAACAATATATATAAATAAGATACAATCCAATCCCTAATGTAAATCATCCTGGAAAGAGAGAAATGCACTGAAAAAGAGGTCCTGTACACACTTATTTCAATGTATATATACATCATTCCCAATAGTTAATAAGGTCATATTTAGAATTAAGACCCATGGGAATGTGTGTGCCTAATCTATAGATCCAGTACATCTCTCTCTTAGCCAGAATCTGCTCAAGATCCCCTCCTCTCTTGGGAGTCCTCAATTTTTCAATAGCACACCATCTAAAGAAGTCAAGTTTAATATAATGTCTATTGGCAAAATGCTGTACCAGAGGAGTAGTTGATCTTCCCTGCAAAATTGTAGACAGATGTTCACGTATACGGAAATTAACATCCCTACTTGTGAGTCCTACATATTGAACTTTACAAAATGTGCAATCTAATAAATAGATTACAAAGTTTGCAGTACAATTTAAACAGGATTGAATATCAAAAACCTCCCCTGTAGCATAAGACTCAAAATGTTTGGTAATACAGACATATTCACAAGGCCTACATTTACTGTGGCCACGCCTGAACATCCCTAGATGTTTTAACCATGAACTGTATGAATTCGAAATAGGTTTTAGTTGTGTAGGGGATAGCAAAGAACCCAGAGTTCGACATTTCCGATAGGAACATTTGACACCTTTCCTGACTGTATCTTGTAGCCCATCATCCGCTGCCAAAAGTGCAAAGTGTTTTCTTACTATTGCACATATTTCTCGATATTGAGTGCTATAGGCTGTTACAAAGTGAATACCACCAGACTGTGTATCCTTAGTCTGAAATGTATTTCCTGCAATTAGGAATTGTCTGTCCGTGGAATTCACCTCCTTGTGAGCTCTTACTACATCATGCCTTGGATATTTTCTATCTGAAAGCCTTTTCTCCAAATCATCAGCTGACACCAGAAAATCAGATTATTTGCTGCAATTACATTTTAGTCTTGTAAATTTGCCTTTAGCCACAGCAAATCTTACATGTTCCGGTTGGCAGCTAGCGGCATTTAAAAGGGTATTACCCGAGATGGGTTTACGATAAACCATATAAACAATATCTCCATTCTCCCCCCCTCTCAGGGTCAAATCCAAAAAATTAATGGACTTGGAGTGATACTCAAAAGTAAAGAGCAAACCCATCGCATTGTCATTAAGATAATCAATGAAGCCAGGTATCAGATTTTCTGGTCCAGACCAGATCAACAAAAGGTTATCTATAAAACGCTTGAATAACTTCACATAGGGCCTGAAGGGGTTTCTGTCTCCAAAGATGTGCACCATCTCCCACCACCCTAAATATAGGTTTGCATAGGAGGGAGCAAATTTGGCACCCATGGCAGTGCCACATCTCTGGAGAAAGAAATCCCCCTCAAACCTAAATAAATTATGTGTAAGTAAGAACCTAGCTATCCTGACAATGTATTTTTGAAATTCACCAGTATATTCTGTGAAATGAAACAGAAAAGTTCCAAAGCCTTTAAACCTTTATCATGTGGAATTGACGAATACAGGGATACTACATCGATAGTGAGCCAAAAGTATCTAGCATCCCATTTAATCTCATTTATCACATTCAATATGTTCTTAGTGTCAAGTATATAAGAGACCAGGGAAGAAACAAGTGGCTGCAGGAGGGAGTCTAACCATTCAAAGGCATCTGAAGCTCTCTCACAATTCTTGTGAAATGATGTAAGCATTTTAAACAAGCTGGTCTTGCTGATTTACCTCTCCAGCTGTATGCAGGTTAAGTTGCTCCAAATTCACAATAAACTTATTTTAAATAACAGAAAAGTAATATATACTAAAATACAGACAAAAGAAAGTTAAATTGTAGTAAGAATATTTCAATTTAATTTGTAACTGATGCAAACTGAGACTTTATATCAGCTCTGTGTATTCTCCAGTTAAATACTCTCTCCCATTTGAAATTTTGTATCCCAGAGAGCTTCATTACTTTCTATGGAAGGCATCTCTAATCTATCTGGGACTTCCAGGTTCTGCCCCTTTTCTTAGAAAATTCAATGAGTTCAGCTAATGTGAAGTCTGCACTATATTTTCTCTCCAAACTATAAAATGTTTGATTATCTAGCCTATAGAAAGTAATGAAGATCTCTGGGAAACTGAAACTGACCATTTTTTCAAGTTTATTTTAAATAGAAAAAATTCAAAGCACAATGTAATTTGTTAAAGGTACACATAAATAAACAAAGTATCGGCTAGATTTAGAGTTCTGCGGCCAAAGGGGTGCGTTAGCTACGCGTGCTTTTTTTTCCCCGCACCTTTTAAATATTGCTGGTATTTAGAGTTCACAGAATGGCTGCGTTTTCAGTGCGTTAGGCTCCAAAAAGGGAGCATAGAGCATAATTTAACGCCACTGCAACTCTAAATTCCAGCGGTGCTTACGGACGCGGCCAGCTTCAAAAACGTGCTCGTGCACGATTCCCCCATAGAAAACAATGGGGCCATTTGAGCTGAAAAAAAACCTAACACCTGCAAAAAAAGCAGCGTTCAGCTCCTAACGCAGCACCATTGTTTTCTATGGGGAAACACTTCCTACGTCTGCACCTAACACTCTAACATGTACCCCGAGTCTAAAAGAGTGGCGGCGATGTGGGGGGACCTCGGTTTAGGGGTACATAGGTAGTTTATTGGTGTCAGTGTACTTTAGAGCACAGTAGTTAAGAGCTTTATAAACCGGCGTTAGCCCAGAAAGCTCTTAACTCCTGTTTTTTTTCTGCGGCTGGAGTTTTGTCGTTAGATTTCTAACGCTCACTTCAGCCACGACTCTAAATACCGGCGTTAGAAAGATCCCATTGAAAAGATAGGATACGCAATTGACGTAAGGGGATCTGCGGTATGGAAAAGTCGCGGCGGCAAAGTGAGCGTTAGACCCTTTCCTGACTGACTCCAAATACCAGAGGGCGGTAAAAACCAGCGTTAGGAGCCTCTAACGCTGGCTTTCACGGCTACCGCCCAACTCTAAATCTTGCCGTATGATTCTAATTTCTTAAAGTTAAACAGAAACTCTTTAAGCATAATCAGAATTTGTAAAATCGTAAATCCTGAATACACTGCTGTATACAAAATAAAATACAAAATAGAAAGTGCAAACTTTAAATGTACTAAATTTAATCTGAAGGGTAAAATGTTTGATAATTCTGTTGTTATACGAGAGTTTAGATAACTTTTGTAGGTAACTTTGCAATGTCTTCCTTACATTGCGCATCATAAACTACTGGTAGTATTACCGTGGGAACCGAGGGCATAGAGGTAGCTGAACCTACTGCATCTTATATATTAGCTGTATTAGACATAAAATTGTCTAATGCTTGAAAAAACGTGCTTTCACCAACTTGTCAGATTTAGTTTGTCTTTGAAGCTATATTAACAGGGGGCACAACCTCCAACTTGCAATATTATGTAAAAAGATTCTAATACTTGGCTAGTAGAGAAATTGGTATGAACAAGCAGTATTTTCTTTTGCAAATAATAGAACTTGATCCCCTCACTGCATAGGACATAGCAACTATAAAACATGAATGTTCTTATGGTGAATTGTGGCGCCATAATGAAGCACAAAATAAATCAGCGAAAGAAACCAAATAAGCAGAAGGCACTTTGCATCAAGATTTTTATTTATGCTGTATGTAGCAGTGTACAGTTAAACTACATCTTCATCTTATACATTAGCTCCCTTTTAACCTTCCTAGGAAAAGCTTCAGCTTGCAATACTTAAACATAGAAAGTCCCACTGCAAATCTGATAATATAGAAAAAAATTAAACATATCTTTAAGGCACATTATGATGTAATCTATCTTGCACAGTGAGCATTTAATATTCATCTCCCTCATATAAGAGTGGAGTTATAAAAGAGCCCAGCATCGTAAACATTAAGTCCTTTGACAGGCACAACATAAGAAAGTTGCATAATAATTTCCAAGATATAAATATATATATATATATACACAATATATATATATATATATATATATATATATATATATCGACCATGCAGTTCCACAATATACCTAAGGTCTGTGCGCTCAATCGCACAACAGAGCTATCCAGTGCTCCTGCAATAAATGTGTCCATGAGACACTACATTATTATTTAGCTCCAAGGTCGATGGCACATCGTCTTACATGCCATGTGTACCTCAAGATGGTGGCACTCCATTCTGGGATGGGCCCTGATGATTGAAAGCGCTGTGAGGCGGCGATATATTCAAAAGGGATTACATTACTGTTTTAAGGCAGCATTGCTGAGATGAGTTTTACTATACATCGCAATGGGTGCCAATGCTGGCGAAATATTCCAAGCAGCATCAGCACCGACATATAGCACCAAGCCTAATAAATATACCTATGTACCCCTAAACTGACATAACCCACCACCACAAACTAACCCTACACTACTTAACCCTTAAACCACCAATAAACCCCCCTCTTAACTAACATCACTAAGTTACAAAAAATGAAAAAATCTAAGTGACAAAAAATAATAAACTCCATTATCCAAAATAAAAAAATCTTTATACACAACACTAAACTAAATCTCCCACAAAATAACCCCCAAATAAAGAAAACCTAACTCTAAAATAAATTACAATAGCCCTTAAAAGGGCCTTTTGTAGGGCATTGTCCTAAAGTGTTAAAAGATCTTTTGCATAAAAAATAAAATAACTTACAAATAACAAAATCTAACTCTAAAAACCTAGCCTGATGGGGACTCCGGCTCCTCTTGATCCAATGTTGGGTCTATCTTCATCCAAGGTCCAGGCGCCAGGGACACATCTTCATGGGCGGCAGAGGTAAGCTTCTATGGCCTCTTCTGCCGCCTCCACTCTGCATCTTCTTCAACGGTGGGACCCATCTTTATCCAGGCCCATCTTCGCAGCGGTGAACGTGGGTTTTGGCAGTCTTTTCCACCGCCTCCGATCTGCAGCTTCTTTTCTGTGGCTCTCTTCAGGGAGCCCTCCTCTTCATGCAATCTCTGCCCCACACTGAAAACCCAGAAGCACGGAAACCCAATATATAGCACTTAATTCTGATTGGCTGATTTCAATAGGAAAAACTATTTAAAATTTAAATTCTGATCATCCAATAGAAAAGGATAGTTAGATTTTAAATTAAAAAAAAATCTTGCGATTGGTCGATTTAAATCAGCCAATAGGGATTGACTGATTTGAAATCAGCTAATCAGAATTAAGTGATACCACTATATACTGAGGTTCTGCACTTACGGATTTTTAGTGTGCGGCAGAGATTGCATGGAGAGAAGTGCCCGCCGAAGTCCGCCTCCGCAAAGATGTGCCCCGGTGCCTGGAGCTTGGATGAAGAGGGGCCAACACCGGATCAAGAAGAGCTGGAGTCCCCAACTGTGAGTAACACTTTTTGAGTTAGTTAGGGTTTATGTTTAAGAATAGGCTTTGTTATTTTTATTTTGTAGGCTAGGTTTTTAAAGTTAGATTTTGTTATATTGGGGGGTGTGGGGGTTACTTTACTGTAGGTGGGGGGTTTTGTAAGTTTTTTTAATTTTTGTTATGCAAAAGAGCTTTACTCACTTTAGGGCAATGCTCTAAAAAAAGGCCCTTTTAAGTTCTTTTGTAATTTATTTTAGAGTTAGGTTTTTTTTATTTTGGGGGGGTTTATTTTATGGGGTATGTAGTTTATTGCTAGGTATATTTTTAATTTTTTTTGTAATTTAGTGTAGTTAGTTTAGAGGGGGAGTTAGTTTAGGGGGGTTAGTTTAGAGGGGGGGTTAGGTGTTAGTGTAGTTCTAGTTTGAGTTTGATCTCCTAACCACCCGCTGTATGGGGGTTGATTGGTTGATTATTGTTAGTTATTATTTTGTAGGCTGTAATCTCCTATCCACCCAATATACCTTAGCTTCTACAGTTAAATTTGTTGTCGGCGATTTGAAGGCACCTAGGGATACCACTTGTTTGGGGGTGCTACCTTCTGGGAGGAATGAGGTACCGGATTTGAAGTGCCCCCCAATCCTCCCAGAAGGTAGCACCCCCAAACAAGTTGTATCCCTAGGTGCCCCATCAAATTGCTGACAACATACGAAAATACTGGATAGGCTGAGAAGGTTTTGCCGGTCCTCAGTCGGTCCGGGGCTCAATTCCGGTCCGGCACGGCACTGAGTTCCAGGAGGCTGTATAGGCCAAGGAGGTTTTGATGATAACTTTAGCGACATAGCTTCATAGCTATAATAATGAGTTTTATTTCTTACAGTATAGTTTATTATAGTTAGTTATTTTTTGAATGTATGCAGTTAGATGAGCGTTCCATGAAAGTGTTGCTTAGGCATAAAGTCAATGTAGGCAGTATTAGGGACTTAGTTGGGTGTTCCGGGGGGGTGTAAGTTAGGCATGACATAGGTGTAGGCGGTCAGGGGAGTTAGTTGGGCATTTAGGGGGGAATGTAGGTTAGCCGTGATGTAGATGTAGGCGGTCGGTGGGAGGTAGTGAGGTGTGACATAGTTATAGGCATTCAGAGGGAGTTAGTGAGGCATGCTAGTGGGAGAAGCCTGCACATTGCTTTGAACTCATTGACACAAGATCAATATGTTCAAAGTAGTGAAGTGCAGGTTGCAAGGACTGTAGCGGCCATGTTTGTCTCACCAGCTATAAGCTGCCAAGACAACATCGCCTGAGCCAGTTAGAGTAGGTGTTGTAAACTTAGGACCCTATGGCAATATTTGAAGGGTGCCTGCACAGAAACTAATTTTTGTTTCAGTGAGTGAACTGTTTGCACCATGTAGGCACACTTCAAATAGGGCCCCCTCTGCTGTAAAATGCAGACGATTGGCGATGTTGACGATGTGGGCAGTGACATCACGCTCCCATTGTCTTCTATGGGAGAGACATCCCCGCTCTTTTTTAGAATATTCCAACGGACCGCTTTGAACAGTGAGGACCTAGTGAGAAATATTTTTTCAAATGTTTTGTTGACTTGTTGAGCACATTCACTATCACATAAACAGATCTCTCGTGGTTTAGAAGTTGGAGTATTTGTCTCACTGAAGAACCTTTAAAAAGCTCAGTAAATCGTGGCCAATGCAAACACTATTTATTAAAAAACAAATAGTTTTTCTTGTTTTAAAATATAGAAACAAATATGTGCTCTTCTCATTTTCCAGTTATTTAACCCAAAGCCCTAAATACAATATTTAGCCGTATCAAAACATAACCATATTTAGTGTATTCCTTGTATATAGAATTTTTTCTTGACCTGGAAATAATTATTGTACAATGAATCATCTGCATCCAGCAAACAACTTGGACAGTTTCCCATTTCAACATTCAACATTCACCTCCGGGCATAGGACAGGCTGTTGGTTTAGATATGCTTAGCAGATGAAAATATATATAAACTACCATAGGTTCTAAATATACAAATATGAAAAATGTGCCCAGACAATAAATAGACAGAAAGACAGATAGTTATAAAAAACAAAAATTAAATTAAACACATAAGAACCAACATAAGTTAACATATAAAGCCTAAAGCTGTTAATAGAACATTATCTAAGATATGCAAATGTACATTTCTCTATTTGTTCTATTGGCAAAACATTTAACAAACTATCAGCCAGATTATGAGTTTTTCGTTTTGAGCTGTGCGGTGCTAATGAGCAGTTTTCCCTCACCGCTCACTTACCTGCAGCGCTGGTATTACGAGTTTTCAGAAACCCGTCGTTAAAAGGCAAGAAGTGAGCGTTGAGCAAAATTTTGCTCATTACCGCACTCCAATACCAGCGCTGCTTAAGTCAGCGGTGAGCTGGTCCTACGTGATTTCCCCATAGAAATCAACGGGGAGAGCCAGCTGAAAAAAAGTCTAACACCTGCAAAAAAGCAGCGTAAAGCTCCTTAACGCAACCCCATTGATTCCTATGGGGAAATAAAATTTATGTCTACACCTAACACCCTAACATGAACCCCGGGTCTAAACACTCCTAATCTTACACTTACTATCCCTAATCTGCCGCCCCCGACATCGCCGACACCTACATTATATTAATAACCCCTAATTTGCTGCTCCCGACACTGCTGCCACCCACATTATAGTTGTGAACCCCTAATCTGCTGCCCCCAACTTCGCTGACACCTACATTATATTTATTAACCCCTAATCTGCCGCCCCAAATGTCACTGCAACCTAACTACACTTATTAACCCCTAATCTGCCACCCCCAACATCGCCGCCACTATATTAAAGCTATTAACCCTTAAACCTAAGTCTAACCCTAAACCTAACACCCACTAACTTAAATATAATTTAAATAAATCTAAATAAAATTCCTATCATTAACTAAATTATTCCTATTTAAAACTAAATACTTACCTATAAAATAAACCCTAAGCTAGCTACAATATAACTAATAGTTTTTTATTTTACAGGCAAGTATGTATTTATTTTAACTAGGTAGAATAGTTACTAAATAGTTATTAACTATTTAATAACTACCTAGCTAAAATAAAACCTAACTTAAATTACACTAACACCTAACACTACACTATAATTAAATAAATTACCTAAATTAAATACAATTACCTAAATTAAATTAGCCAAAGTACAAAAAAACGAACACTAAATTACAGAAAATAATAAACAAATTACAGATATTTAAACTAATTACACCTAATCTAATAGCCATATTAAAATAAACCACCCCCCCCAAAATAAAAAAACCCTAGCCTAAACTAAGCTACCAATAGCCCTTAAAAGGGCCTTTTGCGGGGCATTGCCCCAAAGTAATCAACTCTTTTACCTGTAAAAACAAATACAAACAACCCCCCCAACAGTAAAACCCACCACCCACACAACCAATCCCCCTAATAAAATACAATCTAAAAAACCTAAGCTCCCAATTGCCCTGAAAAGGGCATTTGGATGGGCATTGCCCTTAAAAGGGCAGTTAGCTCTTTTGCTGCCCAAACGCTAAGCTAAAAATAAAACCCACCCAATACACCCTTAAAAAAACCTAACACTAACCCGACTTACCGGGAGACGTCTTCATCCAAGCCTGGCAGAAGTCCTCAACGAAGCCGGTAGAAGTCTTCATCCAAGCGGGGCGAAGTGGTCCTCCAGACGGGCAGAAGTCTTCATCCAGATGGCATCTTCTATCTTCATCCATCCGGCGTGGAGCAGGTCCATCTTCAATACATCTAACGCGGAGCATCCTCTTCTTCCGACAGACTAAAGCTGAATGAAGGTACCTTTAAGTGACGTTATCCAAGATGGCGTCCCTTAGATTCCAATCAGCCAATAGGATTGAGCTTGCATTCTATTGGCTGATCCAATCAGCCAATAGGATTGAACTTCAATCCTACTGGCTGATTGCATCAGCCAATAGGATTTTTTCTACATTAATTCCGATTGGCTGATTAAGTCAGCGGTGAGCTGGTAGTATGTTCTCGTGCACGATTTCCCCATAGGTATCAACGGGGAGAGCCGGCTGAAAAAAGTTGCAGCATAAAGCTCCATAACGCAACCCCATTGATTCCTATGGGGAAATAATATTTATGTCTACACCTAACACCCTAACATGAACCCCGAGTCTAAACACCCCTGTTCCCATCAGCCAATAGAATGTGAGCTCAATCCTATTGGCTGATTGGATCAGCCAATAGGATTGAACTTCAATCCTATTGGCTGATTGCATCAGCCAATAGGATTTTTTCTACCTTAATTCCGATTGGCTGATAGAATTCTATCAGCCAATCGGAATCTAAGGGACGCCATCTTGGATGACATCACTTAAAGGTACCTTCATTCAGCTTTAGTCCATCGGAAGAAGAGGATGCCCCACATCGGATGTCTTGAAGATGTACCCGCTCCGCGCCGGATGGATGAAGATAGAAGATGCCATCTAGATGAAGACTTCTGCCCGTCTGGAGTACCACTTCACCCAGCTTGGATGAAGACTTCTCCCGGCTTCTTTGAGGACTTCTTCCCGGCTTGGATGAAGACGTCTCCCGGTAAGTCGATCTTCAGGGGGTTAGTGTTAGGTTTTATTAAAGGGTGTATTGGGTGGGTTTAATTTTTAGGTTAGGGTTTGGGCGGCAAACAAGCTAACTGCCCTTTTAAGGGCAATGCCCATCCAAATGCCCTTTTCAGGGCAATGGGGAGCTTAGGTTTTTTTAGATAGTATTTTATTTGGGAGGTTGGTTGTGTGGGTGGTGGGTTTTACTGTTGGAGGGGTTGTTTGTATTTTTTTTACAGGTAAAAGAGCTGATTACTTTGGGGCAATGCCCCGCAAAAGGCCCTTTTAAGGGCTATTGGTAGTTTAGTTTAGGCTGGGGGAGGGTATTTTGGGGGGGCTTTTTTATTTTAATAGGGCTATTAGATTAGGTTAATTAGTTTAAATATCTGTAATTTGTTTATTATTTTCTGTAATTTAGTGGGGGGGGGTTTGTACTTTAACTAATTTAATTTAAGTAATTGTATTTAATTTAGTTAATTTATTTAATTATAGTGTAGTGTTAGGTGTTAGTGTAACTTAGGTTAGGTTTTATTTTACAGGTCAATTTGTATTTATTTTAGCTAGGTAGTTATTAAATAGTTAATAACTATTCAATAACTATTCTACCCAGTTAAAATAAATACAAACTTGCCTGTAAAATAAAAATAAACCATAAGATAGCTACAATGTAACTATTAGTTATATTGTAGCTAGCTTAGGGTTTATTTTATAGGTAAGTATTTAGTTTTAAATAGGAATAATGTAGTTAATGATAGTAATTTTTATTTAGATTTATTGTAATTATATTTAAGTTAGGGGGTGTTAGGGTTAGACTTAGGTTTAGGGGTTAATAACTTTAATATAGTGGCGGCGACGTTGGGGGCGGCAGATTAGGGGTTAATAAATGTAGGTAGGTGGCGGCGATGTTAGGGACGGCAGATTAGGGGTTAATAATATTTAACTAATGTTTGCGAGGCGGGAGTGTGGCGGTTTAGGGGTTAATATGTTTATTATAGTGGTGGCGACGTTGGGGCGGCAGATTAGGGGTTAATAAATATAATGTAGGTGTCGGCGATGTTGGGGGCAGCAGATTAGGGGTTCATAAATATAATGTAGGTGGCGGCGGTGTCCGGAGCAGCTGATTAGGCGTTAAAATTTTTATTTTAGTGTTTGTGATGCGGGAGGGCCTCGGTTTAGGTGTTAGTAGGTAGTTTATGGGTGTTAGTGTACTTTTAGCACTTTAGTTATGAGTTTTATGTTATGGCATTGTACCATAAAACTCTTAACTACTGACTTTTAAATGCGTTAAGGATCTTGACAGGGTAGGCTGTACCTCTCACTTTTTGGCCTCCCAGGACAGACTCGTAATACCGGCGCTATGGAAGTCCCATAGAAAAAAGACTTTACGAAGTTTACGTAAGTTGTTTTGCAGTAAGACCAAAGAAGTGTGCGGTACACCTAAACCTTCAAGACTCGTAATACCAGCGAGCGTAAAAAAGCAGCGTTAGGACCTCTTAACGCTGCTTTTTTACCTTAACGCACAACTCGTAATCTAGCCATATTTCTGTATGTAGAGGAGGACACTGCACAGGAAGTGTTAATTTAGATTAGATTAACATTAATGATAATCTGACACATTCCACACAAAACTCTAAAAATGGACTGGAAAAAATTATTGGCACCTTCTCAAAATTGTAAGAAATAATTGCATTCCAAGTTTGTGATGCTCCTATAATTTTTAATTAAACTCAGCTGTATTAATTAGCAGGTGCTGACAAAACAGAAATCACACTGGCAACCAGTTAAATTGGTGAAACATTTGACTCAACCTTTCTGTTGTGTGTCTGTGTGCCACACTGAGCATGGAGAAGAGAAAGAGCAGCAAAGAATTGTGGAAAAGCATGGACAATCTCAAGGTTACAAGTCCATCTCCAGAGATCTTAATGTCTCTATGTCCACTGTACACAACATTGTCTAAAGGTTTACAGCCCATGGCACTGTAGCTAATCTCCCTGGACTTGGACAAAAGAGAAAAATTGATCAAAGGTTGCAA
This sequence comes from Bombina bombina, assembly GCF_027579735.1. Classification (NCBI taxonomy): domain Eukaryota; kingdom Metazoa; phylum Chordata; class Amphibia; order Anura; family Bombinatoridae; genus Bombina; species Bombina bombina. The sequence continues at coordinate 467,326,375 of NC_069502.1, read as the reverse complement.
GAAAGGATTGTTCAATTGGTGGATAAAGAACCTTGATCAACTTCCAGACAAATTCAAGCTGACCTTCAGGCACAAGGTACAAATGTGTCAGCTCACACTATACGTCGCCATCTGAATGGAAAGGGATTCTATGGTAGGAAACCCAGGAGGACCCCACTGCTTACACAGAAACATAAAAAAGCCAGATTGGAGTTTGCCAAAACTTACCTGAGGAAGCCAAAATCCTTTTGGGAGAATATGCTGTGGACAGACGAAACAAAATTACAGCTTTTTGGTAAAGCCCATCACTCTAATGTTTTCAGAAAAAGAAATGGTACTTTTAAAGAAAAGAATACAGTCCCTACAGTCAAACATGTTTGAGGTTCACTGATGTTTAAGGGTTGTTTTTCTGCTTCAGGCAGATGTCTTGGATGTCTTGACTGTGTACATGGCATAATTAAATATTGAAGACTATCAAAGAATTGTTTGGTGCAATGTAGGGCCCAGTTTCAGAAAGTTGGGTCTCTCTCAGAGGTCATGGGTCTTAAAGCAGGAGAATGACCCAAAGCCCATGTCAAAAAGCACCCAGAAATGGTTTAGAAATGGTTTGACAAAGCACTGGAGAGTACTAAACTGGCCAGCAATGAGTCCAGATCTTAATCCCATAGAGCACCTGTTGAGAGATCTCAAAACAGGGAAAAGGAACCTTTTTTAGAGTTTAGCATGGAATGTGTCAGATTTGGCTTTTTTTTCCCTCCACTTTTTTGTGTCATGCCAATGCAAAAAAAATGAATAAGCATGTGAATGCTTAAACATTGGTAAATGCAACAATTTTCTGGGTGAAGTGGTGCATTATCTGACAGAAATGCAAGGGTGCCAATATTTTTGGCCATGACTGTACATACATATACTGTATATAAATATATAAACCTGTGTAAAGAGTAAGTTAATACTCCCTGTTTCCTTCCCCAGTGTCTGGAACACATATACACAAAGCATAAAAGGAAGGGGCTTGACCTCATGTCTTCCAGGAAGCACTCTCCCACTACTGTACTATCGGCTAGATTTAGAGTTTGGCGTTAGCCGTCAAAACCAGCGTTAGGGGCTCCTAACGCTAGTTTTGGGCTACCGCTGGTATTTAGAGTCAGTCAGGAAAGGGTCTAACGCTCACTTTGTAGCCGCGACTTTTCCATACCGCAGATCCCCCTACGCCAATTGCGTATCCTATCTTTTCAATGGGATCTTTCTAACGCCGGTATTTAGAGTCGTGGCTGAAGTGAGCGTTAGAAATCTAACGACAAAACTCCAGCCGCAGAAAAAAGTCAGTAGTTAAGAGCTTTCTGGGCTAACGCCGGTTTATAAAGCTCTTAACTACTGTGCTCAAAAGTACACTAACACCCATAAACTACCTATGTACCCCTAAACCAAGGCCAGCCCACATCGCCGCCTCTCTATTAATTTTTGTAACCCCTAATCTGCCGACCGCACACCGCCGCCACCTACGTTATCCCTATGTACCCCTAATCTGCTGCCCCTAATACCGCCGACCCCTATTTTATATATATTAACCCCTAATCTGCCACCCCCGCTATCGCTGACACCTGCATATTTTTTTTTAACCCCTAATCTGCCGCTCCGTACACCGCCACAACCTACATTACACCTATGTACCCCTAATCTGCTGCCCCTAACACAGCCGACCCCTATATTATATTTATTAACCCCTAATCTGCCGCCCCAAACGTCGCCTCCACCTACCTACAATTATTAACCCCTAATCTGCCGACCGGACCACACCGCTACTATAATAAATGTATTAACCCCTAAAGCTAAGTCTAACCCTAACACTAACACCCCCCTAACTTAAATATAATTTAAATCTAACGAAATAAATTAACTCTTATTAAATAAATTATTCCTATTTAAAGCTAAATACATTCCTGTAAAATAAACCCTAATATAGCTACAATATAAATTATAATTATATTGTAGCTATTTTAGGATTAATATTTATTTTACAGGCAACTTTGTAATTATTTTAACCAGGTACAATAGCTATTAAACAGTTAATAACTATTTAATAGTTACCTAGTGAAAATAATTACAAAATTACCTGTAATATAAATCCTAACCTAAGTTAAATAAAATACCTACAATTACCTACAATTAAACCTAACACTACACTATCAATAAATAAATTAAATACAATACCTACAAATAAATACAATTAAATAAACTAACTAAAGTACAAAAAATAAAAAAAGCTAAGTTACAAAAATAAAAAAATTAATTACAAACATAATAAAAATATTACAAGCCCCCCAAAATAAAAAAATGCCCTACCCTATTCTAAAATTAAAATAGAAAAGCTCTTTTACATTACCAGCCCTTAAAAGGGCCCTTTGCGGGGCACGCCCCCCAAAGAATTCGGCTCTTTTGCCTGTAAAAAAAAAAATACAATACCCCCCCCAACATTACAACCCACCACCCACATACCGCTAATCTTTAAATGACGTCATCCAAGATGGCGTCCCTCGAATTCCGATTGGCTGATAGGATTCTATCAGCCAATCGGAATTAAGGTAGTGAAAATCTGATTGGCTGATTGAATCAGCCATTTAGATTGAGCTCGCATTCTATTGGCTGTTCTGATCAGCCAATAGAATGCAAGCTCAATCTGATTGGCTGATTGGATCAGCCAATCGGATTGAACTTGAATCTGATTGGCTGATTCAATCAGCCAATCAGAATTTTTCTACCTTAATTCCGATTGGCTGATAGAATCCTATCAGCCAATCGGCATTCGAGGGACGCCATCTTGGATGACGTCATTTAAAGGAACCTTCATTCGGACTTAGGACGTCGCAAGAAGAGGATGGATCCGTGCCGGAGGTCTTCAACATGGAGCCGCTTGTGACCGCTTTGAAGAAGATGGTTGCCGGTCCGGATCTACTCTTCTGCCCGGATAGCATGAAGACTTTGGAGCCTCTTCTGGACCTCTTCAGCCGTCGCTTGATAGAAGACTTCAGCCCGATGATGGATCGCCAGCCCCCGCTTGGGCTTGGATGAAGACTTCGGAGCCTGGAGCGATCGGTGATACCTGGCATGGTGAAGACAAGGTAGGAAGATCTTCAGGGGCTTAGTATTAGGTTTATTTAAGGGGGTTTGGGTTAGATTAGGGGTATGTGGGTGGTGGGTTGTAATGTTGGGGGGGGGTATTGTATGTTTTTTTTTACAGGCAAAAGAGCTGAATTCTTTGGGGCATGCCCCGCAAAGGGCCCTTTTCAGGGCTGGTAAGGTAAAAGAGCTTTTCTATTTTAATTTTAGAATAGGGTAGGGCATTTTTTTTATTTTGGGGGGCTTTGTTATTTTATTAGGGGGCTTAGAGTAGGTGTAATTAGTTTAAAATTGTTGTAATATTTTTCTAATGTTTGTAAATATTTTATTATTTTTTGTAACTTAGTTCTTTTTTATTTTTTGTACTTTAGTTAGTTTATTTCATTGTATTTATTTGTAGGTATTGTATTTAATTAATTTATTGATAGTGTAGTGTTAGGTTTAATTGTAACTTAGGTTAGGATTTATTTTACAGGTAATTTTGTAATTATTTTATCTAGGTAGCTATTAAATAGTTAATAACTATTTAATAGCTATTGTACCTGGTTAAAATAATTACAAAGTTGCCTGTAAAATAAATATTAATCCTAAAATAGCTACAATATAATTATAATTTATATTGTAGCTATATTAGGGTTTATTTTACAGGTAAGTATTTAGCTTTAAATAGGAATAAGTTATTTAATAAGAGTTAATTTATTTTGTTAGATTTAAATTATATTTAAGTTAGGGGGGTGTTAGGGTTAGACTTAGCTTTAGGGGTTAATACATTTATTATAGTAGCGGCAAGGTCCGGTCGGCAGATTAGGGGTTAATAATTGTAGGTAGCTGGCGGCGACGTTGGGGGTGGCAGATTAGGGGTTAATAAATATAATATAGGGGTTGGCGGTGTCAGGGGCAGCAGATTAGGGGTACATAGGTATAATGTAGGTTGTGGCGGTGTACGGAGCGGCATATTAGGGGTTAAAAATAATATGCAGGTGTCAGCGATAGCAGGGGCAGCAGATTAGGGGTTAATAAGTGTAAGGTTATGGGTGTTTAGACTCGGGGTACATGTTAGAGTGTTAGGTGCAGACGTAGGAAGTGTTTCCCCATAGGAAATAATGGGGCTGCGTTAGGAGCTGAACGCTGCTTTTTTGCAGGTGTTAGGTTTTTTTTCAGCTCAAACAGCCCCATTGTTTCCTAAGGGGGAATCGTGCACGAGCACGTTTTTGAAGCTGGCCGCGTCCGTAAGCACCGCTGGTATCTCGAGTTGCAGTGGTGATAAATTATGCTCTACGCTCCCTTTTTGGAGCCTAACGCACTGAAAACCCAGCCCTTCTGTGAACTCTAAATACCAGCGGTATTTAAAAGGTGCGGGGGGAAAAAATTCAGCGTTAGCTACGCGGGTCGTTACCGACAAAACTCTAAATCTAGCCGAATGCATGCTAGGGATCACAATACTGAGGGTGAAATAGTGTTCTACACATTCCAGAATGCTATTATATAACTCACAGAATATTGTGCATCTTCCTCTAAAACAGAGCTACATTCAGGGGGATTTAAAGAAAAAAAAAATGTACATTCAATTGTCTTTTTTTCTGCAGTTTGTACTCCAGGTGGGGAGGAAATTCCGGGGGGAGGGGGGGGGGATATTGAGTGGCACATAACTGACAAACAAGCTAGGAAGTTTTTACATCTTTTGTTTATTCTCAACTGAATGTGTCTCTCTTCGATTTTCTTGTTTGTCATCTCTCAATCCAAGGGATGGATAACAATACTTTTAAAAAGCTTGTAAATGATTTAACTACAAATTATCCCATAAACTTTTGTAGTAAAATCAAATGTTTGATTTATAGAGGCAAGTTCAATAAACTTCAAATGATTTGTACAGAGGCTCCTTGATTTTATTGTTAGTTTACTTCTATCAAGTTAAATAAAGAGATGTAAAAATAAAAAAATGTATATTTTTGGGACACATTTTAAACTAGATGATTTAGAGGAAACTACTTCTATATAGTATAATATCACTGAACAATCATGCAAAATGCTGCATTATCATCAGATATCAATTATATTGTTTTTATATATGTTTATGTAATGTTATAATTTTAACTGAAATTGTAACATGCAATCATAAAGGAGCATGATGATCACATTTTAGTTGTGTACAAGTTTCCTATATCTTTATTTAGTCAGCAAACAGTTGTTTACTAACAGACACCTAGATTATGAGTTTTGCTTTACGACTTTTAACGCTGAAAAAATGGCCATTATGCTGGAATGGCCAGGAACGCATATTACGAGTCGTGTCAGTAAAGCTATACCGCAAGCATTTTAGCCTGTATTGTAACATCTATTCCGCACTTAAAAAAATGACGTTTGAGTGTTGGATTTTCATAGCGCCGGTATTACAGGTTGTGCGGTCCGGCTAAAATGCTTGCGTTACAGCCTATACCGTCACAATCCATACTACCGTCTGAGAACAGTAGTTGTGGATTTTGCAAAACAAAAGTGTTTCACAAAACTCATAACTAAAATGTTACAAAGTACATTAACACCAATAAACTACCTATTAACCCATAAACCACCACCCTCCCGCATCGCAAACACTATTTAAAATGTATTAACCCCTAATCTGCTGCCCACCCACATCGCCAACACTATTTAAATATATTAATCACTAAACTTCCACTCCCCGACATCGCCGCCACTAAATAAACATATTAACCCCTAAACCTCTAGCCCCC